>NC_143242.1:7930547-8103257 GCF_009617815.1 Ciona robusta | reverse complement strand
AATTACTCACAATAAGTGAAATTATCTTTTATTACAAACAATATCTAGAATGTTTACACACTGTGTGACTCCCACCATATTAACACATGATAATTGGCAACACATTACAATTACATTGGTTGTAATGCATACATAACATGCCATAACTATTTATTTTCCACTTTAAAT
This sequence comes from Ciona robusta, assembly GCF_009617815.1. Classification (NCBI taxonomy): domain Eukaryota; kingdom Metazoa; phylum Chordata; class Ascidiacea; order Phlebobranchia; family Cionidae; genus Ciona; species Ciona robusta. The sequence continues at coordinate 8,103,089 of NC_143242.1, read as the reverse complement.
ATGATAACTAAGATTAAATGAATTAAAACAACAAAGAGAAGGAATTAGCAGCAAAACGACAATTGTTAAAACAATATGGGGAAAGGTGAGGAAAGAACGTCAATTAATAAGCGTGACCGTTGCACGTAATGGCACAGACAGGAAACATATGCTGCGTGCTTTAATATATTTGTAATTTATAATTGCCAAGTTTGTGTTTTTACAATGTATGGGAATGGAATTGCTGTATTAACAAACAAATATATTATAGGCAATAAAATGTTTATGCTTCTTTACTACCATGTACAATAATGCAAATTAGTTTAAAATAAATAACTAGGACTACTGTTAGTTGTTTAATTATTTTGGCAAGGATCATAATTTAACTTATACTTAATCCTTTTAAAAAAATGTCGCAGCAACCAACAATGCAACTAATGTCTTTTATTTGAATAGAATACAGATCGATGATGGATTTTTAAACATTTGTGTATCACAAAATTAAGCCCAACAAATTCTGTTCTGTTAGAACATTAATATTATTTCGCCCGAAAACAATTATTAAAATGGAGCAAAATACTAATGAGGTGAAAGGTTTTATTTGTATTGTGTCAACAATATAAACAACCCACTCAATACAAATGTTGGGTGGATGGTTTATGGCCCATTAACTGGAGGTCGTAAAAACTGTGACAACTAATAGCATTAAGGAGTTGTTAAGTCACGTATCCACACACTGTAATAAAATCTTTCACTCTTACACAGTATATACACAATGCAAAAGTTATTGAAGGAAAAAATATTTTTAAAGGCTATTCTTACTAAAGACACTATTTCTTTATTATATGTTAAAGGACTGTGACATCTAATTTGTCGCATCACGCCAATTATTTAACAGATTTAAGTTATTGTTTAATTAGTTGGTGGAAAAAGGGGTGTGCATGACCAAATGTTTGTAAACAAAATCACAATATATTTTATTATCGTTTTTTAATATATTTATCAGGTTTCTCAGGTTTCCTTCCTCGCTATAAGAAGAAAAGTTTTATCAGCAGGATAGAACGAAGCTGTAAGAATGTCGAGACTTAGTTGCGATATTGGGAGTAAAGGAGAGAATGTTTAAACACTAACTCGATCCAAGTGATCTAAAGTCTGTTACAAACAAGGGGGGAGGAAAGGATTTAGTCAAAAGGGTGTCACACTGGTTACATAAACAACAAACATAAGAATCCTGGGTGTTGGGGTAATGACCAACTCTGGCCTAAATCCCAGATCCCATGGCATGCCTCTCTGTAAGACCTCACCCATATAGAATAGAATGTACATATAAAATGTTGGGGTAATGAGCCAACTCTGGTCTAATTCCCAGGTCCCATGGCATGCCTCTCTGTAAGACCTCACCCATATAGAATAGAATGTACATATAAAATGTTGGGGTAATGGCCAACTCTGGTCTAAAACCCAGATCCCATGGCATGCCTCTCTGTAAGACCTCACCCATATAGAATAGAATGTACATATAAAATGTTGGGGTAATGGCCAACTCTGGTCTAAAACCCATGTGCTTGACAAAGACCTCATTCATATACAATAGAAGATATAACGTACACATATTGAAACTATAGTCTACTACATAACATACACACATTGATAATGTATAGACCATATTCCTATAGTCATACAAATACAGCGGATAATATAGACTACACAGTGCATACCATCAAACCACCATCGTCAGTACAACTGCATCGTATTACACCAGATTCCCACTCGTTTATATCGACGTCATGTTGCTTGGAAATTACTCTCTTCCCAACGAATTCTTCTCTAGGTTCAATAACATCCATCATACACACGGTGTATTCATAACATACAAGTCAACATTACTATATTGCAAAAAGTATAAGGGTTAAAACGGATGAGCGCAAAGCACAAGTAAAATTTCATGGCTATTTATCTCTTCGAATACGACAGCGAAGATCAAATTAGTAAAAAAATTAAACAGAAGGAAATTGGCAGCAAAACGACAGTTGGTAAAACAAGCTATAGATAAAAACTGCTGGTAAAAGTGTCAAATAAAGCGTGGCTGCTAAATTCAGATACTTCCCAGCGATGGGATGCGCCAACTTTGGGATGCGCCATCGAAATACTTGGTGGTATGACGTAACACGTAACATTAGGTCAAAGGTTGTTACGTATGAAGTTTGGTGGTTAGATGACGTCATATCGTTGTGACGTAGCCACGTTTTCACTGCAATCGTAACGCATGACACTTGTTGGTTGCAAAGTCATGGAAAGCTGTTTCTAGAACTCTGGTTGGTTACGGCACCGAACACAAAAGTGATCAATCGACCTGGTTATCTCAATCTTTCAAAGTAAATTCATGCCTTCCAAAAACTTTCCGCCGTTAATTTGTTATTCCTTTATGACGATTATTGTGTCATATCATCCAAATAAACGTCGTCCTCAATTATGAGTCAGCATAAATCCCCGATATTCGCAGAATAATGACACGTCATAATATATACATGTTACGTCATTAAAATTTCCCAGCGAAACACAATGTTTATGTTGTTAAAAAATCTGTTCAACGTGATGCCGTGAATGAAAGTAACTTATTTATCCTCGCATGGCGGGCAATGACAGTCGTTATAACACGGGTGTTCTGTTTCATACACCTCATGCCCGCTTACAAGTTACCACGTATGTAACTTTATGGGTGATAATTTTTATGTTTAGCTGACAATTTAGACAACACATTAGTGACCATCACTGGGACACGCAGTTGTAACTTATCCTATGACTTGGTATGGCGAGTCACTTCACGGGCATTGTGACGACATTTCCGTTTCATCCATTTTATTCGGACTGCAGTTTCATTTTTAGTTTACACAAGAATAGAAGCCATTGTACGAGATGGCAGAAAAATATTCAAGTTTGGTGTTCTTGGTTTTGCTTGCGATGGAAAGCGCTTTCGGGGTTGCATCCAATACAACTATGCCTACAGGAGGAACAACTTCAGCAGCGGCCATAATGATAGCTGGAAATACAACAGCTACATTTACTACAAGAACTACGGCTTACCGACCGTTTACAACAACAGTTCCGACACCTGTACCATCTTACCCCACGACCACGACACCACCACAAGGCAGCAACACAGCGCCACCAGGTGAGGGATCCTAGATTGCATAAGTTTAACTAAAGTTGTGAGAGTATCTACAGCGAGTATTGGGTAAAATAAAGTACGTGAATATTATTTATCTCTTCGAATAAGATGGCGAACATCAAGTTATTTAAAACACGAAGACAAAACGAAACGTCACACTGTTTATCTCTGAACAAATTTGCATTCTCCTCGTTTTTTTGTAATTATAATCTAATCTTCGTTATCATATTACATTCATCTATGTTATTCGCCGGCAGTTCACACAGTGAAGCCAGTGTTAAAAGTGTTCGGGAAGATAGCATTGCTTTGGTTCAACCAAACCCTCACCTTCCACGCCGCTCAAAACTCGTGTATTTCCCACCAAGCAAGGTTGTTGCATAACGCTACACTGAGTTCTTTGTACTTCAACTACGCGCATGCTTTCTTCCTCCCAATCAGTTCATTTACAAATGTAAGTGCTTGCTGTTGTATTTATTATAAAGTAAATCTTATGTTCATATACGTGTCGAATATAGCTTTTAAAATGTAGCCTATTAAACATATAGGGGTGTAATGCTTTAAAACAATTAAATATGTTCGCCCAGCGTTGTTCAACGTATAGGTATGTCTTTGTTTGTTTTTTACAACAAGTTAGTTATTTGCACCACAGGATCAAGGATCCGTTCGACCAACCCCAAGCCCACCACGGCCACCTACGTTCTGGTACATAAGCGGGGCGTACAACACAACTGCATTGCAGTATAATAATGGTACTTGCGAAATGTGGGTTTCGGGTTTTAACTATCGGCCATGCAACCACACAGCAACTTATTTCTGCATGAGAAAAATACCAGGTACAGTTAATATGAATGAGAGATGTTTAATCTAGCGTACGAGTTACCACGTATGTAGCTTATATACCCTCGTATGGCGGGGCGTTATAACACGGGTGTTCTGTTTCATACATCTCGTGCCCGCTTACAAGTTACCACGTATGTAGCTTATATATCCTCGCATTGCGGGGCGTTATAGCACGGGTGTTCTGTTTCATGCACCTTGTGCCCGCTTACGAGTTACCACGTATGTTACTTTGGGTGATTGTTTTCCATTAGTAAAATGGGTGACTTGGTTGGAGCAATTGCTGTTAAGGGTTTTTCCCAAAGACACATATATACACACATAATGGTGGCAGCACCGAGCCTCGAACCCAGTAACTAACCCTTACAGCTTATTTATACACAATACACGTGACAATGTTCACAGACATCGAAACCATTATCTTCAATATTAGAATCGATGAGAATAAAAGTCGCTGAGTGACGCAATAATCGTGTATTGTGTCTTATTTGTGCTCATTCATATGTTCCTGCGTGTTTCATAAACTTTGTGACGTCATATGTTCCTGCGCCATGACTCTTGCCTTAAGTAAGACCAACGTTCATTGGACACTGCTACCATTGAGGGCGTATGAGTCTTTGGGATAGACGATCAATTATAATTGCTCCAATGGTCACTAATGAGTTGTCTAAATTGTCAGGCATATATAAAACAATCCACCCACAAAGTTACATACGAGGTAACTTGTAAGCGTGCACAAAGTTTATGAAACGGAACAACCGTGTTCTAACGACTGTCTTTGCCCCGCCATGCAAGGATAAATAAGTTACATACATTTCGTTTCAGATTGTTACCCCGAGATGGGCGAAGCCTGTGACGTCAATCAAAGATGTGTGGTTCACTTGAACGGCTCTGCTGGTTGCGCGTGCAATCAAGGTTACACCAAGACCCCAGCATCTAGTTGTAGGGATATCAACGAATGCCGTACAAGACCACGACCGTGCTCTCATAGGCGTTCAACTTGTCGAAATTACGAGGGTGGCTACACATGCGTTTGCCCCACTGGGTTGGTGGGGGTTGTATGCGGATGTAAGTTGTTTATATATCTTATTTTCCGTAGATGGCTGAAAATTTAAACAACCTATTACTAACCATTGGGTTGGAGCAATTGCCGTTAAGTGTCTTGCCCAAAGACACATACGCCGACAATGGTAGTAGCATTAAGCCGAACATGGGCGAACAATCGTACAACCTTATTCGTCAATTATATAGTGTAATCCCTCACGCATATAACCCTTGTTATAATATACCATTAATATTTGTACCTATATTAACATTACAGTTACATTGCTATCTTCCCCACAGACAAAATAACAATGCAACAACTCCTCAAGGGACTTATCTACAAACCACTAATGTCAAACCAGAGTTCCTCCACGTATAAAACAAACGCACACAATATAATAAAATCACTAAAGCGAACTGCAAAGAAGTATATTTTATCGATTCGTGGACTTGAGCTTGTCGAGATGTTAAGGACCGGGAACTCTACGACAATCATCTATGACGTATATACTACGTATAAGAGTGTGACGTCATCGACAGTCCTTGAGTTTTTTAAAGAATCGAAACGAAGAAACGGGCCGTTGTTTCTATTATACAATGCTGACCTACCCAGCCAAGGTGAGTCGTGACGTCGTCAATTAGTGACGTCATAAGGTTGTGACGTTATGACGTCATGAAGTTGTGACGTAAATTACGCTACTTTACAGCGCCTCCCATCTGCTACCGAGGGTTTGTCAAATCTACGTGGGAAAATCGAACTTTAGAATTTCCCGCCACTCCAGCGGATGTGACGTCATTCAATATTGGCGCGTGCGTCACAGGTAAGTGTGATACGTAGTTTGTACCTTTGTTTATTTATAAGTCTTTTTGCTTTTGTGTAATATACAACATATAGTAGGGTGGGGGCAGATGGGACACCTTTTCATTTATGAATTTTCTATTATCTTGTCCCATTTGATAGTAAACAAGAACATTCAAAAAGTTATAAAACTGTATTCCAACGACTTCTATAGATCGTTGTTCATTGTTTAAAACACGATCAGTATATTCGGATATTATGTGTTAAAGGTGTCCCATCTTACCCCACTCACTATACCATAAATATGTATTTATCTCTTCAAATATGATAGCGATCATGTTATTTAAATTACGAAAATCCGCAACAAAACAAATACCCCGACCTTCGTTAACGTGACCGCAAATAAACTCATTTATTTATGGAAATAAAAAGTTATTATTATTTTTATCTCAGAGGATTGGTACGCGCTTATACAATGCAGACGTCCAACAACTATTGGTCATTCGCCCTACTTTGACCGACACACACTAATGCGACGACCATGCGGTCAGGGGGGTGTGGTCCCAGTTATGGCCCCTAACGAGGTGTGTTTATGTTTAGTTATGCATGTACTTGCCTACTGTTCAATAAATTAATGTGGTTTGCGCGTCTGCTTTTATATACCGCAGTTTCAGGTTCGAGGCTTGACGCTGCCACAATTTGGGTGTAAACCCACAAAGTTACATACATGGTAAGAACACCCGTGTTATAACGACTCTCGTTGCCCCGCGAGGATAAACAAGTTACATACGTGGTAACTTGTAAGTGAGCACGAGGTGTATGAAACACAACAATAAATTACAAACACATCAAACACAAAACCCCCCAATTGCAGTCGGTTGGCAAGAAAGCCGTGACAACCAGAGTCGACCAAACGTTACAACTCATTGCTGCACTAAGTCGGCTAAATTCAACGTGGCCACCTACGTCATCCCAACCTGCGTCACCACTGCCTACGTCATCACCACCTGCGTCATCGCAACCCACATCTACTATCATTGGTCAACTAACGGATGACGTAATAAAGTACAACGTAACAGTGAGTGATTGTGACCAACAATGCTTGTTTTAATCCTTACGAATGTTCGGTTAAATATTCTTGTAAGATGGACACCACGTTTATAGCACATAATATCCCATATTCCACAATCGTGTTAATTGAGGCGGTTTTGCGCAACAACTTGGGTCCTATTTATTTTTCATTTAAAACACAATTTAATCGTCTAGCAGTTGTGTATATCTGAAAAATAAAAACAAGATTAAAATACCTTCATAGTTTATGTGGCTGGCGTTGGTGGAAAGCCACTACGGCACGACAAGCCCCCAGCCAATGGTAGTGGGTTTCTACTCTGGTGAGAAACCCTTTGCTGGATAGACCTTACCCAAAGCAAGGAAAAGAAACCCATTGAAAAAAATAATACAACGCAACAATAAACAATCACACCAACAAGCATATAAAAAGCGCAACATGATCATTGAAACATCAACAAACGAAAAGTTACAAAATCGTACAGAAAAGCCCCGCAGTGCGCACGCCACCGAGCGCCCACCTGCAAGGAGTCAAAGCCAACAACGGCCCTGCATCACCCGACCGCTTATTGAGAAAACATCTTGGTACCGCGATACTCTCGTCGTATTTTCACACAATATAATATCGTCCGGCTGTTACGCACCGCATCGACCGTTACGACATACTGTGGCTGTTACGAACCGCTAAGCGGCGACGTCCACGTAACAAACCCGCAGCTGTAACGTAACTAAGCCGACCGTGACGTAACCGCACCGAACGCAGGGTCATGACGTTGCTGACCCATCGTATCGACGTGACGTAGAGAAACTGTGACGTGGCCATCATCACAATTACGCAACGTGACGTCATTGGGATATATTAACTTTAACAGCGTGGGACATTATCAGTTATCATGGAATTAATTTAAAACATGGTGGGGAATTTTAAAGTTAAATAGGTCAATATTATACTGCGCGTTGATATTACTCGAGTATATGTGTACCAAGACAAGAGTTCTCGCAAAGCAAACCGAAACAATACAAAACCGCTGTAAGATTCAAGTCCCGACAGATAAAACACTCGGAAGGAATGAACACTACAGTAGATGCTAATCTTTATCAAGTAAGATTGTTGCAACAATTCCTTTACATTTGTTTCAAATACATGTAGAAGCACTGAAAAGTGCTTGGGGGACATAGCTGGCAACATTAGGCCCAGCAAAAAATAGCTGGCAACACTGTAAGAGTGCACCAGCTAAACACGCAAACATTCATACTTAAACACTAAGCCTAAACCACCTGAAACCGACATCCTTTATCGGCGTCTTCGATCTTCTTTCTTCGCGCGTACACACCTATATTAGGCCTATACACACTTAAGCCTACAAACACCTCAAACCAGCATCCATTGGCGTCTTCGTCTTTGTTCTTCGTCTGTAAAATACAGAATAGTTACGTCACTTGTTACAAATTCAAAGTTAACAATGAGATTTAAGAATGCAGAGTTACTTCTAATAAACAATGATAATATACAATACCTTGCGCTTTTCTTCGGCAGCTTTATTCGCTGACTTTTCTGCAACAATATGATCGTTTAATATCGGTTTGTATATTATTACGTCATAATTACCTTCATTCCATCTTTGCGCCATGGTCCGCTTGATCCTCTGTGACGTCACATACCATGTTCTAAAATATATTATAATGACAAAAGTTAATTATATTTAATGAAGTTTGTGACGAAACAATAAACTTACGAAGTGGGTTCTTCTGTTACGTCATCACCACTTCGTGACGTCACATCATCGATGTTTCTAGAAAAGAGCTTATGTACGTAATAATGCCAATTGTGATTTATACTTTACCAATTCTTTGATCTTCTTGCTTCGCGCTCATAGCGCAAATATAATTAGAATATACAAGTAATGTGCCTTGCGTCGACGTAGAACGCGCATGGGGCCCCATGGAAAAAAATCGCGAAACGCACGCATAGAACAAACCGTATTATGACGTAACACTACGCGAGATCTTAAGCGATTGTGACGTAACGAATGTAGCGATTATGTGTAACGTCGCAAGTGAAGTGTATTATGACGTAATAAAAAATCGTTGCGAATATTAAAGCACTAATGAATAACAGTAAACAAGGCGCAAAACTTTGTTGGAATAAACAATGTATCAAACAAAGCAAAATAAAATATAGTTTAATACAATCAATATTAGTGATACGGTATGCTATTTATACCATTGAGATGTGCTGTAGTAATACAACGCTATATTTGGTTATAATGAAACAATACTTAACTCAAGTCTTGCAAGAAAACTTGTTGAAACCTTCCAACTTGTAACCTGGTGTGAAACCAACTTCATCTAAACTGAAACGTGGTGTGAATGCCACGCATTGTAAGCGAACCAATCATCGAAAAGCGGGGACGAATAATCAGCTGGTGCGGGGCGTCGGTCACGTGGTATATTTAGCGCGAAAATCAAAATTTTCTGGAATGTCCCGCCAAAAGTTGTTTTCGTATTTACGATTAAAACTAGTTACGTTTGTTAAATTGTATGTAATACAATATTTTATCATTATCTTAGCAAGCTATGCACCTTATGCTCACTGCCGAGTTACGATACTTTCATGTTTATCCTCGGGCTGGGAAAGCAAGGGGTTTATCTAATTTTGCACACCAAACAAATGTAACACCTATTCCTACTGCTTTGCAACACGAAAATAAATCCTCATATTGACACTAATTTGATGTTGACTTTTAGAAAAATAACAACCCATTGCAATAACGACCAATTATTTTTCACACAAAATCTGTTTTATTTCCAACTGACAACGTTTCACAAAATCAACACTGACATTTGAATGAAAAATTATTTTATTTGTTTCTTCGAACGAATTAGTTTTTAATTAAAACAACGAAGAAAATGCTACAGATTAAACTTGTTAATGTTACCACAGATTAAACCCTCCACAATGATATGCTTGATGGTATCGATAAGCAACCTCCCCACCAGTGAACCACCGGCAGCATCGTCCCCCCCACCTCAACAAGATGTATTACTACAATCACTAAGTGTGTTCGCCGCTCATCTGGATCTTGGGAGAAGCGGCAAGTTTGAATACAGCACGCCAAGTATTAAAGCCATGGTAAGTATGTGGGTGGGAGGGACTTGTGTGACGGAGAAACGACAGTCGTTATAATATGGGTGTTCTGTTTCATACACCTCGTGCTTGCTTACAAGTTGCCACGTATGTAACTTTGAAAGTGATTGTTTTTATCTGTATGGCTGACAATTTGGACAACCCATTAGTGACCACTGGGTTGGAGGAATTGCCGTTAAGTATCCTGCCCAAGGACACATACGCCCGCAACGGTGGCAGCTTTAAGCTTTGAACCCGGTAACCTCTCGCTGCAATGCATACCCGTGGCTGTTAGCATATCACCAACTGTAATCTGTAAACCTTTTCGTTATATTGCATATTACAATATCACAACCTTCCACCCCAGGTCCAACGCAGCGTACCAACCAACCATGGTCAATACGCCGACGTTGTATTCGTGGATTCAAATTCAAACAAACCAATCAGAGCGCTTGTACCGAGCGCTACAATGGCGATGGTTGCCAACAAGTCACATGACCCCCACCCGGTGTTCAATGTTGCCTTTTTTCTTCACCGCGATAATTCTCTTTTCCCCCCGTCGAGTAACGTGCCGTACAAACCTACCCAGGTGAAATGTTACAACATATGTTTCTATTTCTATCTTTATGATTGTTTTTATGTTTATACCTAACTTGTTGGAACAAGAATCAATGCAACTTATTTTATCCTCGCATGGCGGGCAACAACAATCGTTATAACATGAGGTGTTCTGTTTCATACACCTCGTGCCCGCTTACGAGTTACCACGTATGTAACTTTATGGGTGATTGTTTTTCTGTATGGCTGACAATATAAACAACCCATTAGTGACCACTGGGTTGGAGCAATTGTCGTATATGATGCCAGCTTTAAGTTATAGCACAACACCTACCATAATACAATGTTGTCTACTTACCTCAGGTATTATCCGCACAAATCAACTTGACATCGGTGAAGCGACTTCAACAGCCGTTCCAATACAATCTTCCACTCCCTGATGAACAAATCAATGTAAACAACAACAAATAGAACAGCCATAATTACTACAATTATAAAAATTTAATAAAAAGATTGTTTAATGACTGAAAAACAAAATGTACATATGAGTGTAATGAACAATAGAGATGTAATAATCCCGGCAACATCAACCAACTTCATGAATTCGTAAACCTTCACTAATAACCTACAAATATTTTGCCATGTATCAAATATTGGGATATTTTGTACTAAATTATACTTTGTACAACAACTGCAACACTTACCCCTATAATTGCTATCCCCACTCTCAATACAAACTCACTCGCAGACGAAACGTATATATCGTTGTGGTTACTGGAACGTGGAAGCGCAGGATTGGATGTTCGATGGTTGCCAAGCAACGGGAACCCCCGGCGACCCCGAGTGTTTGTGCGATCACATGACCAACTTCGGACTTCTTGTCGTGAGTTATAAGATTTCTATGACTTTTAATATGGATGATATAGAAGATTTGTTTTACATTATTTAAGAATTCTATGTTATTGAAAATATTTCTAAAACGATTATAATATTATACTGTATATGATTTCAGTTATATAAAAAAAAGGGCCTATATATACGTTTAGGCTGTTATGTATTATGTTAATTTGCGGAAAAAAAGAGAAATCTTTTCATATATTGTTGCTGGCGGGCATGTACCGTATGTTATGCCAAATATGTAAACAGATGTTTTGTTATTTGTTTGCGAACCGACGTTTCAACGTCATGTATAGGCTTTGTGCTGTTGTTGTTTCACTTTAATAAGGACAACTCTAAAGGACATTGAAACGTCAGTCGCAAATAAAGAACAGAAGATCTGTTTACAAAACAAGCATAACATGCCATTTCAGCAACATCACTTATATTCATATTGAATCTTTAATCCATGATTTTAAACCAAAGTATTTTCCAGCAAACGATCCCAAGTCCTCCCAACTTTTCATTGCAAATATTTGGGAAGGTTTGTCTCTCAATATCTATTGTGTGTTTTGGGTTGATTATCATCATACACCTCAAATATGAGTAAGTCACATATACGGTGGAAAGCAAGCATAGGCGTAACTTAGGGGGGCGGTTGTGACAGGTTACCCAGCTTTTGAAACAGTGGTGATATCATGCGCTTTAATACCCAAGTTTTTGGTCTAAAACAGCTTTTACCTGATGTTAGGTGTCGATACCAACGTTTGTGTCCATTATGACACATTCGCTCAAGCTGCAGCCCCATATAACAACACAGGAGTTTTGCGGCTATACAAAAAATTTTAAACTGTTTAAACATTTTTTTAACTTTACAAGAAAAAACATTTTTTTTAAAAATGACCAAGAATTTTTAAAACTGAACCCCCAAAAAATTTAATCTCCCCCAGGAGTCTACGTCGCAACAAAGTGATTCAGATCCACACTAACCTTACCTTGTGTTTGATGGTCGGGGACATCGTGTTCCTCGCGTTCGTACAACGACCACGATCTTTCTTCGATTGTGTTGTAGTTGCCGGGTTGATCCATTACTTCATGTTGAGCGCTTGGGGGTGGATGGTGGTGGAATGCGTTACTATGTACAGGTGAGGGGCTGGGGGTTTAAGTAGGTATTATTGTTATTATCAATGCAATCTCTGTACAATTGTTATAAAACCAGTCATATGATGAAACATTAGTCAATTAAGATCACAAAAAATGGCAGATCTTTAAAGAACCATAAATTATATTTATTTTGTAAAAATACCTATATTAGATTTATACGTGATAATATTAAATCTCCCAGAATGTTTGTACGAGTGTTTCACGCCATCGGGTCCAACTACGTCCTCAAGTCAGGGTTGGCTGTTTACGTAACATCGGGGTTGGTGTTCGGGGTCACTATCGGGGTGACTAGGGGTTATTTTGACAACAAGGACTACGGGGGTTGGTTGCCTGAGAAACTTGATGGTGCGTATGATGTATATGGGTACGGGTGTGGGGGGGTAAATGATATCTGTTTATATTAGGAGCCAATATTTAACAATAGGTTTGACATGATACATGGCGTTGTAGGAGCAGCTCATACGTGGCTTTTTGAAGGCAGGGAAAGTTAGACACAATTCCATGAAGCAAATCTAACTTTTGGTTGTAATATTGGATATAACATTTAAATTAAGTTCTTTCCACCATATTCGAATAGATAATTAATAATCACTACATTTTATTAATAGATAATAATAGATAATAATGATTATTAATAGATAATTAATAATCACACACAATATACAGAGAACCCGTCCTACTACATAAGCCCTCAGATATGCTGGCTTCATGGTTCAGCACTAAGGTTCGGTTTCATGCTCCCCATCGCGCTTTGTTTCCTCACCAATTGCATCGGATTCTTCTTCGTTACACGAGCTATAACGTGGGGGGGAACTAAGGTGGGGGGGTGTCATAAAATATGTAGTCCATTACTTTTAATATAAATTTCATACGAGGCTAAAACACAAAACCATATTCATTGGCAGAATAGAAATGAAAGGAATTAAAAGCACTATATTTATAACAGCATTAAATCATATTTTTTGAAACCCCTTTTTGCCTAAAACTTTGTTTTTAAACTTGGATTGATGAACTTTGGTAAAGTATAAATTTTCCCTATATTAAAGAATTAGATTAGTGCAATTGCGGTTTTATTTCAAAGAATTTTAAATTAACAATTATTTTAAATTATTTTTACAAAAAAAAGACTGACCCGGGCTGTGTCTCTGATTCTTTTATCAACTGTATATGACATCACAATATCCCAATAATGACCTCATACAATAGATTGCATCCACACAAAGCAAACGAAGGGAGGGGAAACAACATTTGATACGAATTGTTACGATTACTTTCCTTCTTGGTCTAACTTGGTTCTTCGCGATCCCCATAACTGTATCAACCGATCAATATGTGGTGAACGTGTTTAGCTGGATATTTACAATCGCTAACACTGCACAGGTGGGTGTTATATGAGTTATACTAGATATATGTGGTTGGCGGGGTTGAAACAAGATGATATTGCTAATTTTTAGTTAGTGGGACATAGCTTGGTTGTAAACCTTGTCTCCAATTGCACAACAATATTGCTGTGAACAAGTGGCAGGGTGGGCAGGCCAACCCTGGAATTCTCAACACTGCATTATTCAGTAAACATTACAACCAATAAGTTAGATTTGCTTCACAGAACTGTGTCTAACTATCCCTGTGTTATATTAAGATTGTCGTCAACTGACATGCCTTAGTATAGAACCTCACCCATATAGAATAAACTATGTTTAATGAACAAACATACCTTTCATATTTATCCATTGCCACCACCATAATAAACATCACAATCTACACAGGGGGTTGGTATGTTCTTTCTATTCTGTGTACGCAGAGAGGACGTGTTTAAGTTGTGGACCGGATCGATTAAACAGTTATTCAATAAAACTTCAAAAACTAAAGATTCAACAATATTCACTGGTAGCAACATGAAAAGTAAGATCAAATATGCACAAATATACATCTTTAAAGTAAACCATAAATGCCAAAGTATTTTAACTGGAAATATTTTAATGTTTGAATATTTACAGAATTATATAACCGAGTCCTCATGACTTAAAAAGAACGCTGTTGTTAATTGTTAAAAACTTGGAAACATGGAATATTAGTCTATGTGTATCGCAACAGAGAAGGCGCATTATTTGCATCTCACCCAATCCACATTACATGTGTCCACACCACGCAGGTACAGCAGGAAGCGATCAAATGGAGTCCACGAAAAGTTTCGACCAACGGGTTATTCCGTCGAGCGAGCATGAGGTGGACGTGACAGGGATTAGGTCGTCAACCTTTCACCCCAAGAGAACCAATGGTCGGTAATATAACAGTTGGTCGCAAAAAATAGAAAATATTTGTCATGCTTGAAATTTCAATTCTGATAAAATAACATTTATTAATGTTATACATGGGCTCAAAAACTCTATCTATGTATATTATATACATAAGCATAAATACATATTTCGAAACATTTTATTCAATAATAAAATTAAGGATTTTACCAGAAAATTGATTTCCAACATTACTATGTTGTTACGTCTGGTAGCAAAAACGCAAATTTGCAATATTTGAAAAGATGTTTATATAAAGTTCTCTCCTATTTAACTTGGAATAATTATTTACAGAAGAAGAAGAAGTAATGTGAGACAACAACCAAAAGTCATTCATTGTATATTACGTCATTATTTATTCTGTGTTTAATTATCATCATGCTATCTCAAGAAATCATCAATTTGCATTTGTTTAATAATATGTCACTACTTTTGCTTGAAAATTGTATCGTTGCAAATGAAAAACAGCATAAATAGACTATTAAATAAATGAGATTACTTTGTCAATATGGTTGCCCCATGGCCGCAGTCGAGTTGCTGAAGTTGTCTGCTGTAGTTAGATCGCTAGTTCTGCTGCTACCATTGTAGAGATACCGTATGCGTCCTTGGGCCTTACCCTCTTAATTGCTCTAACCCAGTGGTCACTAATGGGGTTTCCAAATTGTCAGCCATAATATTTTGAAACTTTAGCATATTCTAGTTTAAATTATTCTGCAGTTAAAATAAAACAAATTTAACATTAAATTACACAGCAATGCTTCAACCAAAACATCGTCTATCGTCGGATTTTGCCAAAATATTTAAAATTAGATATCTAGCTCCAACTAACGGATAGGTTATTTATCAAAGTTTACAGCAGGTGCGCTAAAGAGCACTAATTTAAACATATTCAAAATGTAAAATCTATACTGACCTACAAATAAAGTAAAACCTACTCATTAAGTAAAATGCTGAATTTTAAGTTCATTATGTCTCTTATATTTGGTAAAAGATTACCAACTAAAAAAGAAAACATGTCGCCCCCCCAAATGATTTTAATTTTACCGCGACTATGCGACAACTTGCGGAATTTTATTTATTTAAGTAAAAGTAGAAGGTGGCGCTACCGAGCATGTAGATCGCTACAAAGTGGGGAGTAAACTAAAGTTGCCCAATATTGGGTAAATATGACAGGAAAGCGAGCAGGCATAACATTAATTTAAATATTGATTGACAAAGTCCATAAAAAATATCTAGATCTAAAATTACACACTTTTAATTTTTGCTATTAACCAGCGTCAAAACATAAAACAATCGACGTTTTAAATTCGACGCTAAATTACAGACCCAACATTTCTATTTAATTTGCTAAAATATTGACATCCGAGCATTTAACTCACTGCTCCCCAAATAATTTTTATATTAACCATCACAATGCGACATCTTTTGGATTGTAAAATAGTTAAGAAAAGCGCCAGGTGCTGCTAGCGAGCATGTAGTTTGCAACAGAATGGGGAGTAAACACCGGTTTATTCCAAATAAAAAGTCGCGTTTTTTAAGTGTTTATGAAAGAAACACACATAGAAAAAATCAATACTTTTCTAAATTTATTAACAGAAATTATAAAAAAACAACTTTGACATATTGACCCTAGTTTATAGGAAACTAATCATGCGTGTTAACAGTCACGTGTCATCGGCTTGTGCAGATTTAATGTAAAGGGGGAAAATTAACGAATTATTTAAAAACTGATTAATTACTTTGTAAACTTTCCGTATGACTGTAACAACGTGTCAGCTACGCTAACCCCTGCTACAAAATGTTCACTGTTGCAACTTACTATTCAGATATGATCAGTACAAACAAAACACAACAAATTATAAAATGTATTGACACAAATCATAAAAAACACATTTTATGCCACGATTATGCTACATGCTAGTGCAATATACTAATCATAGATATCTATGGTGAAACTATTAGAAAACGGGGAGTAAAAAAGTAACCACCAGAGTGAGGTAGAGCACCAAGAAATGCTGAGAATCTGTGATGAAACAAATATGAGATGAAACAAACTGTGTTATTTTCCGTGCATTACTTAATACAGAAGTTAGTCAGTCAACATGCATCGACTAAATTTTAGTCGACAACTAAAAAAGCAAAATGGAATTTAGTCGGCGACTAGTTTAGTCGCAGCCGAGAATGCCTCGCCAGATAATGCAAAAACACAGAGTTGTTGCACTTTGTAACAAACATTATTAAATGAAACACAACCAATCTAAACAACTTACACCCACCAACCAACTTAATCGTCGTCATTGTTTTCCTCCCACTTCACATTAAGGTTCGTAGCAATGGCTTTCAACATGGATTCCAATCCTTTGTTCCTTTCCTGCATATCATGAACCATGGATCGAAGATCACCGAGTTTCCTCCCCATCGTTTCTACTTTGGTGTCGATTAATTGGAGGTCTGTCTGTGGGGGGGTCAAACATGAAATTATTGATTAACACAATTCATCATTTATCTCTTCGAGTACGATAGCGAAATTAATTAAAACAACGAAGAAAAGGAATTAGCAGCAAAACAACAGTCGTTGAAACACGCTACGGGTAAAAACTACTTTTGGGAACTGTATTAAGATGTAAACAACTGGATGGGGAGTTTGGGGGGAGGGTATTAATAAGCATTCCTGGGTCATCCTTGTATAATGATAAAGAATACATGGCTCACTGTGGCTTCTTGTACGCTATGTTCATTAACTAAAAACAGGCTCTGTGTTTATGCTGCTAGCTTTGCGGGCGTATGTGTTCTTGGACAGTAACAGCAATTGTTCCAACCCAGTGGTCACTAATAAGTTGCGAGGATAAATATTTTACCTTCTCAGGGTTAAGCGCGTCGTGTATCGTGCGATGGTTCAAATGTTCCTCGCTGTGAAACCAACGTACGATCCAATGTTTACGACGATGGAGGTTCGGAAAGAAAGAACGAGATTGTCGAATGAAACGACGACGGAATATTTGGGGGAGGGTGAACTCTACTTCAAGGGCAAGTTTCACCTGAAGGGGGATGGGGGGGTGTTTTATACGATGTGGGAAAAGGTTACTGGAAAGTATGGGAATTAATAGAGTAGGGAAAGGGGAATGGGACATCTTTAGCACATAATATCCAGATATCCAGGAAAAGAGGAAAATCCCAAAAATTTTGCTGCAGAAAAAAACAATTATAACAAGAATAAATAAACGCAAACCTGCATAGCCAATCTTTCCAACTCTGCGTTGTCTTGCACCCCCTTAATATCATCAACAGCCAACCCCACGAGCAAGTTCATGATAATTATGCTCATAATAATCATGAAAACGACAAATAACGTGTAAGTCACCGCTTGGTACGAAACCTGAGGAATAACTTTTCATTTTTAAAAGCTAAAGAAAAAGTAATATTTAGGAAATAAAGTTGAAAGAATAGAATAAATACTCATTACAATGTTATAAAGTTAAAACTAGTATTAAAGAACAATTATGTATATTATGTATATTAAATTAAATCCAAAAATTTAAATTAAAAGGAAAAAAATTGTTATTACAAACTATTTAATTGTTTTAAAATATTACAATACTGGAAAAAAGTTTGCAAAAATAAAATTATTTTAACATGACTACATTATGACATCACAAATACCATTGTTGGAACAGAATTAAATATTCCGTCGTATTCAAATTCTCCGATCATCATGACGCTTGTTTTGATTATCGATTTCCACCATTGACTAAATGCTACCTGGATGTTTGGATATAAATCATAATTTGTTGACTTCTTGTTCATCCTCGTGTGGAAAACGACAGTCGTTATAACACGGGTGTTCACCTCGTGCCAGCTTACGAGTTAAGCATGTTACTTTGTGGGTGTTTTTTTTTGAATGATTTTTCATATTTTTTATGTGTGGCTGATATTCTTGCCCAAGGACACATACGCCCACAGCTTGTTTAAATCAAACTTTTTCATGCAACACACTATATTTATATGTAATCCACACACGAGGTACCTGGTTCATGAGCAAGACATAGAAACTCAGCGCGAACCCGAGAATGAAAAGAACAAACACAGCGAAGAACGACGCAAACGTCCACAATACGTCGTTAAACATGAGAACAAAAATTCCAAATCGAGGAAAGTTTTGAATGAAAAGTAGAAGTCCAAGCCATGAGAAAAATAGAGCGGCGGCCCCGCACTGCCACTGCCATGGCTGTTGGGGGGGGGGTTGTTATTGTGGTGTATATATGTTAAATACGTCTATAAAATAAATTTGTTTAAATAAGTTTTGCATACCCATAAAAATAATCAGTTTATTTACTTGTTATTAAACAAACTCATGAGTTTGGAATTGAAATTCAAAAAAAAAATGTTTTTATACCGGTATCATGCGTTGGGGTAAAATTGCATTTTTTTGAATTTGGCAATTGAGTTTTGGGACAAACAGGGGTAAAATTGCATTTTTTTGAATTTGGCAATTGAGTTTTGGGACAAACACATGATACCCCGGTATCATGCGTTACGACAACACATACAACCCACACCTCACCTCTCTCATCCCAGTTCCCCTCGAGAAGTCGTTCACGTTAATAACAACCAAAATAGACAGAATATAAAGGGCCATCTCAATAATATTCGTCGTGCTACGGAAGTAACTTAACCGTTGGCTGAATAATTGAAACGCCTTAAAAAAATAAAAACATTTTACTTTTTTTTCAAAACTTTAGACCTGGCTAACAAGAATTAAACTTGCAAGTAGGAAAATGTTAAAATATAATTACTAACGACCTCAATTACTAATTAAATGCTCTTGTTTCTACAAAGTAAAATTTTGATTATGTTAACACCAATTAAAAAGATCCTCCTTTAATTATAAATAATCACTAATTATTCATTGATGGTTTCTGTATATTGCTGCAGTGATTATTTATTACTTAATTACATTAAACACAGACGCTAACAAGGTTTAGTTGCGGCTAAAACGATAAAACAACAGCTAAATCACCAATTACTTTGTTTTATACAACCTTAAGTACTTACCTCCTTAACGAGATTCAACCCGGCCAGCACAAGTATAATAACGGCAGCTACCGGTTGCCACCCCGAGTAGTTTGGTCGACATGTTGACCCCCATTTATCTTGCGCGACGGGTAATATTGAGGTGCAAACGTTTGGTATGGTTGCCGTCGTGTCTGTGGGTTTATTTAAATAGTTAATAATTTATAATAATATTAATTATTTTAAAATAATAGTTGTTTGTTGTCAATTCAATTCTCTTCGTTGTTTTAATTAATTTAATCTTCGTTATCGTATTCGAACATCGTATTTAAATTTATGTTTGACGCTACTCACTGTAAACGAATGGCGGGGGGACGGTTAGCATGTAAGAGTTTAGGAAAGCCATAAAGATGATATATATTGATAGGTTGGTGTAGTAGAAAGTTCGGCCGTAAGATTTCCATTTATGGTTGAGTAAACTTATCACCAGTGGGTGGCGTAAGAGAGACTCGCGCTTCGATTTGACCTGGAAAGAGAATATTAATTGTTAATAAATTAAAATATTATTATACTTCAATGAAAAGATTAATTATTTTCCAACAGACATAAGCATATGTGTTCAACACAACCCACCCACCATGACATAAAGAGGATGATTCTCCATCAATAAACCCGAGTCATCGGTGTAAGGCTGAATATCCCTGTTTACTTTTCCCTCATGGTCGTATACCTGTGTGGGTATTAAGCAATTAGTGGGTTTAATAAGAGTGAAAGAGATCTTCTGGCAATTGTAGGTATGTGTTGTTGGTGCCAGGTGTATTATAAGTGTGAAAGAGATCTTCTGGCAATTGTAGGTATGTGTTGTTGGTGCCAGGTGTATTATAAGTGTGAAAGAGATCTTCTGGCAATTGTAGGTATGTGTTGTTTCTGCCAGGTGTGTTGTAAATGTGAAAGAGATCTTCTGGCAATTGTAGGTATATGTTGTTGGTGCCAGGTGTATTATAAGTGTGAAAGAGATCTTCTGGCAATTGTTGGTATATGTTGTTGCTGCCAGGTGTATTACAAGTGTGAAAGAGATCTTCTGGCAATTGTTGGTATATGTTGTTGGTGCCAGGTGTATTATAAGTGTAAAAGAGATCTTCTGGCAATTGTTGGTATATGTTGTTGGTGCCAGGTGTATTATAAGAGTGAAAGAGATCTTCTGGCAATTGTTGGTATATGTTGTTGCTGCCAGGTGTATTACAAGTGTGAAAGAGATCTTCTGGCAATTGTTGGTATATGTTGTTGCTGCCAGGTGTATTACAAGTGTGAAAGAGATCTTCTGGCAATTGTTGGTATATGTTGTTGGTGCCAGGTGTATTATAAGTGTGAAAGAGATCTTCTGGCAATTGTTGGTATATGTTGTTTCTGCCAGGTGTGTTGTAAATGTGAAAGAGATCTTCTGGCAATTGTTGGTATATGTTGTTGCTGCCAGGTGTATTACAAGTGTGAAAGAGATCTTCTGGCAATTGTTGGTATATGTTGTTGCTGCCAGGTGTATTACAAGTGTGAAAGAGATCTTCTGGCAATTGTTGGTATATGTTGTTGCTGCCAGGTGTATTACAAGTGTGAAAGAGATCTTCTGGCAATTGTTGGTATATGTTGTTGCTGCCAGGTGTATTACAAGTGTGAAAGAGATCTTCTGGCAATTGTTGGTATATGTTGTTTCTGCCAGGTGTGTTGTAAATGTGAAAGAGATCTTCTGGCAATTGTTGGTATATGTTGTAAAAGAGATCATTTTGTGATCATAAATAACCAACGTTTCATCTGGCATATTTTTGTTGGCAAATAAATATTGAATTGATTCTATTCTATATGGGTGAGGTCCTACAGTGAGGCACGCCATGGGACCTGGGATTTAGGCCAGAGTTGACCCATTACCCCAACATTGTATATGCACATTCTATTCTATATGGGTGAGGTCCTACAGTGAGGCACGCCATGGGACCTGGGATTCAAGCCAGAGTTGGCCCATTACCCCAACATTGTATATGCACGTTATATTCTATATGGGTGAGGTCCTACAGTGAGGCACGCCATGGGACCTGGGATTTAAGCCAGAGTTGACTATTAGATATAAATTAACTGATGGCATTATTTAAATATGAATATATTTATATATTACCTAGATGTGCAAACTTAACTAAAATGTTTTTCATTAAATTTCATCCAAATTAAACATAAATGCCAAGTTCTGATTGGATAAAATATAAATGGAATAAGATTAATAGTATGATGTCATAATGCAAGATAATATGTAACAATCAACATTGTTTCAAACAAAGCATGACGATTGTTTAAAACTTTAAAATAAACAAACAAAACAATTCCCATGCCCAACGTAACATGCGACATAGAAACAACAAAGCAATGATATAAATATAGAAACATAGAAACATTATACCAATATATGAACATAGGCGCCGATCTTAGGAAACCAGGGTGATCTTTAGGTTTATTTCATGTTATTATCTTTAATCGTTGTAGTATCACTAATTGTTACTTTGTGACCCAGTTTATTCACAAAGTATCATGATTGATTTCGGGGCATTCATGCACCCCTGCACACCCATGTTAGGCGCCTATGTATGACAACATGATGCACCCAACATAGAAACAATATGCACCAACATAGAAATACCAAATCTACCACAATTTCTTCGTCATCTTTATCGAATATCGACGCAGCAACGCGCCAAGTCTTCGTTTGGTAATTAACGGAGATCAAACGATTAAAATTAATTAGTTGGAAAACCACAAAAAAAATTAATCAAAAAAGGTGAAATACACACATTAATTTGTTTGAAAAAAATTAGGTTAATTTGTTTTAACTTTTAAAAAATGATGGTGATTTGTTAAAAACTTTTATAAAAAATGTAAACAAATTTTAACTTTCTAAAACAATGTCAAAAATTGTTCGGACAAAATCCATTTTTTATTTAAACCAAACCACAAATCTGCAACCCCCCTATAACCCCAACTTACCCTCTGTACACCCTCATTCATAGAAACGCTCGACTCCGATACGTTGTCTTCAACTTCCAACCAGTTGGTGCACGTAAACTCATCGTCAAGAAATTCATAATTAAACGTGATCTGGAATTAAATATGGTTTACATTGCAAACTATAATTTTTTTTAATTTTTTTATTTTAACAATGTCACCCCAGAGTTTACCCTGCTGTTAGGTGTCTGTACAAACAAGCAGAGCCAAAGTATATTGCATTTACCGCATTAATCAATGAGGTCCCCTATGTTTGACAACTATGAGTGTAACTGTATTTTAACAATGTCACCCCAGTTTTTACCCTGCTGTTAGGTGTCTATGCAAACAAGCAGAGCCAAAGTATATTGCATTTGTCACATTAATCAATGAAGTTCCCTATGTTTGACAACTATAAATGTAACTGTATTTTAACAATGTCACTCCAGATTTGACCCTGTTGTTAGGTGTCTATACAAACAAGCAGAGCCAAAGTATATTGCATTCACCACATTAATCAATGAGGTTCCCTATGTTTGACAACTATGAGTGTAACTGTATTTTAACAATGTCACTCCAGATTTGACCCTGTTGTTAGGTGTCTATACAAACAAGCAGAGCCAAAGTATATTGCATTCACCACATTAATCAATGAGGTTCCCTATGTTTGACAACTATGAGTGTAACTGTATTTTAACAATGTCACTCCAGATTTGACCCTGTTGTTAGGTGTCTATACAAACAAGCAGAGCCAAAGTATATTGCATTCACCACATTAATCAATGAGGTTTCCTATGTTTGACAACTATGAGTGTAACTGTATTTTAACAACGTCACCCCAGATTTTACCCTGTTGTTAGGTGTCTATGCAAACAAGCAGAGCCAAAGTATATTGCATTCACCACATTAATCAATGAGGTTCCCTATGTTTGACAACTATGAGTGTAACTGTATTTTAACAATGTCACTCCAGATTTGACCCTGTTGTTAGGTGTCTATACAAACAAGCAGAGCCAAAGTATATTGCATTCACCACATTAATCAATGAGGTTCCCTATGTTTGACAACTATGAGTGTAACTGTATTTTAACAATGTCACTCCAGATTTGACCCTGTTGTTAGGTGTCTATACAAACAAGCAGAGCCAAAGTATATTGCATTCACCACATTAATCAATGAGGTTTCCTATGTTTGACAACTATGAGTGTAACTGTATTTTAACAATGTCACCCCAGATTTTACCCTGTTGTTAGGTGTCTATACAAACAAGCAGAGCCAAAGTATATTGCATTCACCACATTAATCAATGAGGTTCCCTATGTTTGACAACTATGAGTGTAACTGTATTTTAACAATGTCACTCCAGATTTGACCCTGTTGTTAGGTGTCTATACAAACAAGCAGAGCCAAAGTATATTGCATTCACCACATTAATCAATGAGGTTTCCTATGTTTGACAACTATGAGTGTAACTGTATTTTAACAATGTCACCCCAGATTTTACCCTGTTGTTAGGTGTCTATACAAACAAGCAGAGCCATCACCTGGTAGTTTTTATGATCTTTATGTTTCCCATTATCCCCCAAACATCTTCGAAACACGACTTCAGCCACCTCGGGCATCCGTCGGATCAGTTTACGCATTGGTGTATGGGTCTTGTGGTCTGCGGTGTGAATAATATAAATACTTAGGTTCCCATGTCGTTTACAATGTTTAAGTCAATAACGCTTGGTAGCGTGGGTTCGTTATACCGAACACAAACCTTAAGTCACTTAGTTGTATTTGAGAGTAATTCAGCAATATTTTAGATATTTTTTCAACAGTTTTGCGATGGTATTTGAATATCACCAACTTAAATCCCAGCGCCCCGCCATAAAACATCACCCATACAGAACAGAAGAAGCCCTAATATACCCCTCACCCCCCAAATATAAACCCCACACCCAAATATAACCCCCACCCACCTGTTAAATAATCCCCCGTTCTATTCCTCAACGCATCTTCCCATTTATCGCTTTCAACGATCGACATCGCACAATTCTGTCGTCCGTAATCGATCGCGAAGTCTAAAGCATTTCTACCGTCCACCGATCGGTGCCCCATGTCCGCCCCCCACCTGCAATGGTATAAATATAACATATACTGCCGTTGTGGTGTACAAACTTTAGAAAAAAAGGAACAGAAAAAATTAGAACTGACCAGAAAAAAAATAAGGGGGGGGGGGGGGGGGGTTTCAATCAAAAAATTGTTTTATTATTATTTTTAAAAATTATTTTTCAAATTATTTTTTTTGATTTAAAAGGAGGTGGGGCACGAACCCCTAAACACCCCCCTGGCTGCGCTACTGGTTGTAGGAAACCACTCAAACTCATACCATGCCAGCCCCCACCTAGAATGATATAAATACATTATAAATAACCCCCCACTTACTTAATGAGCACATCCACCATCACTTGGTGTCCCTGTTGACACGCCAGATGAAGGGGAGTTATCTTCCGTTTGTCCTTGGGGTCAACGGGTGAGTCAGCTTCCAACAATACGGTGGCTGACTTATACATACCAGCGGAGGCGCAACAATCTAATGGAGTCCATTGCTTGGCGTTCCTGGTGGTGTGTGGTTTGTAATATTAACATATTGATGTTTCTATAATTTATTTTAAACCAAAGTAAGCAACCTATTTTATTGTATGATAAAATGTTTAGTTTCAAATATCACTGAAGATGTCTTAATATGCTGTGTACAGGTCACTGTAAAATCATATATATGTTGGGGGTAAAGATGGGACACGTTTTTATTCTATTTCCTTGTCCCATTTGGTAGTGAACAAAGAACATTTAAAGAATTATAAAACCGTATCCTGACGACTTCCATAGACCGCTATTAATTGTTCAAAACACGATCAGAATATTTATATATTATGTACCGAAGGTGTCCCACCTTCCCCCACCCTACCATATTATCCCCCCACCCCCACCACCCACCTTGCCTCAATACTGGCCCCCAACCTCACCAACTCCCGCACACACTGCACTCTTCCACTCAACGCAGCGAGATGAAGCGCGGTGTTCCCGTTTTCATCGTCGTCGTGGACGATCTCCCGTTTCCTCCCCACCAGCTCCTGGATGATCCTCAGTTTCCCACCATCCGCAGCGAGGTGAAGAGGAGTTTGCTCATCCTCGTTCTTAGAGTCGACCACAGCTCCCGCATCCAGAAGGATCTGGGAGGAAGATATGGATGGAAGAAGAATATCCTCGCATGGCGGGCAATGACAGTTGTTATAACACGGGTGTTCTGTTTCATACAGCTCGTGCCTGCTTACGAGTTTCCATGTATGTAACTTATTTATCCTCGCATGGTGGGGCAACTACAGTCGTTATAACTCGCTTACAAGGTACCACGTATGTAACCTGGTAACCCCCAACCCCACCCCATTATAACCCCCACCTTTAAAATAGCGAAATGCCCCTTCATCGCGGCAGTATGTAGGGGTGTATTGTCGTACCGGTCCGTCACTTCAAGTAGTGTCTTTGCTTTCTTGTGTTTTAACAATTCCTGGAAAGTTGATTAATTAATTTCTTAGTTATTTAGTAATTAACTGACTGATAATCATTTTTTTGTAATTTTAATATTTTAATTTTTGTAAATTTTTTACCAACACAAAATAAGTCAAACCATGAGTTCATGATTCACAGTATGCAGCCAAACATTTAGTAACCTGCAAAGCGTCGACCCGATCTTCCTCCGCACATTGGTAAATTACACCACGATCGTTCTTATCGACTGCCGTAATATTTGCTTTATGATGTAATAACCGTCGTATTGTCTCCGTGTGCCCGTAGTTGCAAGCGATTAATAACGGAGTGAATTTGTCGACGTCGTAAAGTTCTATCTTCGACCCACTGTGATGTCATAATAAACATTAGTGATGTCGTAGTTAATTAACTTTATATTATTTATCTCTTCGAATACGATAGCGAAGATCAAATGAATTAAAACAACAAAGAGAAGGAAATTGGCAGCAAAAAGATAATTAATTAATCCGAGATATTTTGTGACCTTAAAGACAAACTCTCTTGTTTCATTATAATCAAATATATTAAACAATTGTAACAATAAATAATCAACCAAAGTTATATCTTCACCAAGTTATGAGGAACTCCACCACCGCATCTTGATTGTATTGAGCGGCTAATATCAGAGGCGTCGACCCGTTGTTGTCACGTGTGTTTATCTTCGCACCTTTCCTTATAAGTAGTTGAACAATATCTAGATGTCCGTGCCGTGCCGCGAGGTGCACGGGTGTCTCGTGGTTGTTGCGACGAGCGTTTAGTGCCGCTGTGTTCCCTGGAAAGGAAAGAGATAATATATATTTGGAAAAAAGTCAAAACCTCCAAAAAATGAGAGTTTTTATGCATATTTATATGCTGTAAATAAGTTTTGGCGGGTAACGAACAAAATATTTAAGAAATACACCCAGTGTTCTACTTACTGTTAATCAATGAGCAGTTTATGATATACTCGGTGACCGGTAGGTGACCACTATCCACGCTAAGATGCAATGCGGTGTTCCCGTCGTTATCTCTCTCATCTAACATATCCGACAGTTTACCTCGCGATTCACTCTTGGCGTGCTCAAGTATTAACTTCACGATCTGTGGAAAAAAGTGGAAAATTTTCTCTTTGTTTTGTTGATGTTGGGGTGATGGAAAACTCTCGCATAAAATGGATCTTCTGGTAATGCTTGTTTTGTAATCTAAACATACTATGTTAAAGTGAAGTTACTTAACTTTAAACCACAAAACAAATACTTTCGAAAGATTTCCTTTCCATTTACATTACATACACCAGGCAGCGTTTACTCAGTGCAACCTATCTGTAATATTTGGTTTGCTACAAACCAGGGTATTACACGCGCAACTGAAAAAAAAACACCCACAAGATCTCATCAGAAAGTGCCATATTTTGCGGACTATATGGACATAAGGGGTTTCTATGTTAGGATATATCACGTGTATAAGATCTCTATACCAACCTGTAGATTCCCCTCAGCTGCCGCGAACTGTAGTGGCGTCCCATCATCTCCGTCACGACAACGAATGTTCGCCCCACTATCTATAAGCGATCGAGCGATGTCTACATGCCCATATATGGCCGCGATGTGGAGGGGTGTCATCTGTTGTTTGTCCGTTGCCTGGGGGGGGGGATTAAATTATATTGCAGTTTAGCCAATAACATGGGAGACATATGTATTCGGAGTGTTTTAACGTGGAATTCATCTTAAATTACTTTCAATTTAGATTTAAACAATGTTATAAATGTGAAGAGTAAATTATACTACCGTTTGTGACTGATAATCTTGTTGACTTTATGCATTAATGAAATATAAATAATATATAATTAGGAAAATAAGTATTATATTGTGTCACATGCAAGGGTTCCGCACCCTAAAAAAAAAAATAAATAATAATCACTAACAAAGTTACATACATGGTAACTTGTAAGTGAGCATAAGGTGTATGGAACAGAACACCCGTGTTATAACGACTGTTGTTGCCACGTCATGCAAGGATAAATAAGTTACATACATGGTAACTTGTAAGTAGGCATGAGGTGTATGAAACAGAACACCCGTGTTATAACCACTGTCGTTTTCCGGCCATGCGTCGATAAATAAGTTACATACATATACATGAACCAACCCACCTCAATAGCGATCCCCTTACAACCCATCAACTTCTTCACACAACATAAGTTCCCTCTCACCGACGCGTGGTGTAACGCCGTTAAACCATAGAAATCTTTACCATTAACCCGAACACCTGCCGCTATTAGGAAGTCGAGCACTTTAAGATTCGCTTCTTGAGCCTCACGTCCGTCGTCTTCGCTCGACCCATCCGATGAATCCTGTTTAAGAATGAACAGAAGAATAGAAATCTCTTTTTAGGCTTTTTAACAAAAATCACTTTTTCATTTTTAAACAAAAATTTTTAACTGAAATCTTTTCTTTAAATAAGATTGTTAAAATACATGATATCGTACATGGGCGAGGTCTTCGTCAAGAACCTCGAATTTGACCCAACCTTATCTTAGAAAACATAGAAATCTTACATAATCAGGGGCGTCAATTCTTTCTTTCTTTGGTTTATATTTGGCCACAAGGTGGAGTGCTGTGACGTCGTCCTCTCCCGGTGCGTGGATGTCTGTGAGAATAAGGGACATAGAAATCATATTAAATGGTATAATAAACATGAAAATCATATTAATTATTGCAATAAACATAGAAATCTTAATTTTAAATATAATTAATTATGATGATGGTATCCTGATCTAGTTCTCATAAAGTTAATTGCAATAACTTGAGATATTTATGTTGTGTATTTAGTTGCATTTAATTATGAATATAAAGTTACAATTATCAAGTATACACTCAATTGGCACAAAAGTGACATTACAGCAAGAATTTTAAATAAAAAAGCACAAAAACCCCAAATTACACTACAGTAGATATTTTACCAAGTCTACTCAGTCTTTTAAATACTAATGATACAGTTTTAGTATAAAAACAATATTCCAGAAGATGCATAACCCCCAACTCACCTGCTCCTCGGGACACCAACAAGCGACACATTTGCAGATGGTTGTATCGCGCAGCGTAATGGAGGGGGGTGAACCGATCCCCATCTTTCTTGTTCAATCTTTTAGCGGCACGCGACGGGGTAAGACGGTCCAACAACTTTACCATCAAGTCAACGTCCCCGTCCCGCGCAATCTATAGATATCATTATTTAACATAGATATCATATTAATACAACATAGATATCATATTATTTAACATAGACAATATATAAAATTATAGAAACTATATACAACAAAAAATAACCTTACACAAAAAAAACAAAATAAAGTTTGGATGAAAAATAACATTATATTCCCGACAACAAGCAGAATATAACACAGATATCATATAAACAACATAGACTTCATATTAAAACAACATAGATATCATATAAACAACATAGATATCATATAAATAAACATAGATATCATATTAACCTGGTGCAAACTATGTTCATCGGGATCAACGTTTTCGAGTCGTTCTAAAGGTTGTTGCAACGAATCCACACGAGTTGGACCATGGTGGAGGCTGTGGGGGGGGGTTGATGTGTAAGTGTTATTGCAATTTATTTATCCCCGCCCAAAACAACTAACGGCAATTGCCACAACCCAGTGGTCACTAATGGGTTGTCCAAATTATCAGCCATATATAAAACAATGAACCACAAAGTTACATACGTGGTAACTTGTAAGCGGGCATGAGGTGTATGAAACAGAACACTCCTGTTATAACAACTGTCGTTGCCCGCCATGCGAGGATAAATAAGTTACATACAACTCAAAACAATCCTGTTTCAACTTTATGTGTTAATTTGAAAACATATCAAAACTAACTCCTGAATTGAACCCAAAGCCCTTCTTATTCTCTCCATAGAAACCGACACCACGTAACTTAACTGATATTTTCATGAAATATTTGGGACGAAGATAAATAGGTTGTTCATGGTTGGGTGGGCAAGTACAATAGGGGTGTTATGTACATTGTGTATGGGTGGGCATGAAACATACATGCGGCTCTAGCTGTAATTGTAACTCAGTGGTATATGTCTCATGTTTTTATTTTAAATTTTTAAAACAAATTTTAAAACAAAATTTCACAAATATTTTTAATTGATCAAATGTTTCAATTTATTTATTTAGCGTTTTTAACAAATAATAATGTCATAATATATTAGAAAATTACTTTTTAAATGAATCTAACACCTCTCTAGCTTTTTGTGGATTAAGCTCTCTGTATTAATACAATAATTGTAAGTTAGTAGATAAAAAATTAAACAAAAACATTTGAAAGCATAAGAAAAGACGGACGTTTTTTTATTGACTTACCCATGGAGTTTGGGGTTATCTGGCGCATCCCCTTGTAACATGGGGTTGACGTGGGACTCGTTGATGTGCGAAAACGAGGTTTGTTCCATTCTCTCCTGGGGGGAAGGAAGGTAATAAATTTGTTTAGGTTTGGTGAAAAAATATTTAAATAAATAAATTTAAAACAAAAGACGGTGGTTAAAAACATGCTCGGATGACTTCTTGAGGAAAAGGTATCAAAATCTTCACACACAAAATGTAGTGTGTTGTAGAAATGACATACAGTGTACATTAATATGGTAGCCACAATATACTAATGTAAACAAATAAGACGTTACGTGCAATTAACATTCATCAATATAAGATGTAACAGTATCTAGACATAATGAATGTAATTTATCCTCGCATGGCGGGGCAACGACAGTCGTTATAACACGAGTGTTCTGTTTCATACATCTCGTGCAGCTTACATATAAACAAATTATAATTCTGTTTCATCAAATATTAATTAAATGACAATTTTCACATCGAAAGTGTGACAAAACAAACATATTATGATGTCATAAATCAGATTAATTACATGTAATTGTTAATTAGTTTAATTAACTAATATATTTACCTTGAATTGATTATTATGTCCGTTTGCATCAGAAGGAACGACCTTTGTCATTTGTTCTACAAAGCATGGGGTGAATGTTTAATATAAGTTTTAGAAACATCTCTGAAAAATATTAAAGTCTTGTTAAATACAACTTAACTTATATAAACACCTGCGAAAAGTGGTGCAACCAATTCAAGGTTATTGTTTTGTTGACAATTTGAAAAACTAGCTGTCAAAAATACTATGTTGGTTAAATACAACTTCACCTTTACAATTACAAAGTTTTTAAAATACATTCAAACTTATTTCTGTGATACAATACTGAAACAGCGTGCACTGCCTGTTCATGTACAACAATTCGCTGTGTTACTATTGGGAAGTATATTAACTATCAACAAAGTGGTGGAATGTTTCTGGATGACTAATCTCATGGATTTCCTATCGAGTTTCAATCCTAGGGGAGAAGTGGAGTTAATTTAATTCAATCAATATTGTAGTCTGTAACTTGGTGGATAGTAACCTCTTTTACACTGATGATGGACCAAGTTACTGTCTGGATACTAAACTCATGATCAGCAGATGTTTCGGACAGTAACTTGGTGGATAGTAACGTCTTTTACACTGATGGTGGACCAAGTTACTGTCTGGATACTAAACTCATGATCAGCAGATGTTTCGGACAGTAACTTGGTGGATAGTAACCTCTTTTACACTGATGGTGGACCAAGTTACTGTCCAAAAATCTTAAATCGAAACGAAACACATAAATCCAACCACCACAACTTACAATGAAGTAACTATGACCAAACAAAGGATTTAATGAATCATCAAAGCAAACAATGGGTTACTGTTACATCAACGAACCTTAAACAATCACACAAATTGTAAAGAAACAATGGCAATGTTTGGCCAAGACACCACAATATAATGTGGGATAAATTAAATATTGAAAAATTTTAAATAAAATTATTTTCATAAAGTATTTAAAAAAAAGTTTTAACCCAAAACTCACTTTTAATTATCAGCAGTTATGTGTTTATATGTGATTCAAATAATTTAAATTTAATTTATAAAATTGCACCTTCATTAAAGCTTTATTTTAACATTTCATTTGCCCTGAGGCAGGAGTTAAACATGATACTGAGTTGTAGACAATTCTTATTATACGTTAAACTCAGCTTGGTAGCAAGAGCATTAGGTTAATAGCTTTGCACTGAGTGTTCCGCTGAGTGTTCAATGTTTTACACATGAGTTAAAAGCCACCCAACCACCCGTGTATTTAACTATGGTGACAACGGCGGCAGAATTTACTTCAACAATTACTGGTTAGAAGTAATGCCAAAAAATTGGGGGAAAACCAAAAATTGGCAAAACTTAAACTTTCGAATGCAGCCCTAAATTGCCACAATGTGCTGCTAACAGCTAAATACCAACAAAGTATTGGCAACTATTTTTGCAAAAATAAAAAAGGGCAAATTTTAAATCAAAATCTAAAATTAGAAAACAAAAGTTCAAAAATGGTTAGTCAACACGAACACAACATCTTTTACACAACTACACCCACCAGTAACGTTGGTCGTTTCATCCACTTTCCCAGGGAGTAGAACCCCACTGGATGAACGGGAATGGCTCGATGATGACGAAGACATCACATGGCTTGGCTAGGCTGGGTGGAACAATAACACTAACTCAACATAAAAATATATTTACCAAAAAAATATATTTATTAGCTTCTAAAATAGTTAAGCCATATATAGTTAAAATTAACTTCATTATAATACATCATTTAAAACAAAAAAACACCTAAATGTGTTTTTTAAATAGCATTTAAAAAGTCGTTTTCTAACCTAGCTATCAACTGAATAAATAAAATATTATTTTTCCCCATGGTAACTCAATTATGGGTGGTTTATATTTGCACAAACTAACAATGAAGATTGTTAAAGCAAACATAAGGTGTTTGGTTGAACTGATTGTGCATTGGCTTATACAAACACATACATGGGGTGGGTCGGTAAACATGGTATTAAAGCAATGTTTGACGACTATTATTAGGAATAACAAAAGATATTCCTTTAACTTGTCTGGAGTCTTGCCTCAGTGGTTAGTCTGTTTGTAGCCACACGCTGCTACCAACGTGGGTGTATGAGTTCTTGGGCAACTAACAACAATTGCTCCAACCCAGTGGCCACCGATGTGTTCTTTAGATTATCAGCCATATACAGAAAAACAATCACAGGCAAAGTTACATACGTTGAAACTAATGTCTATATATTAGCTTAAACACTTACCCCTGCAAGATAAAGTTAAGAATAAAATAAAATAAGCTTTCCAATAGTTATGATATTCCAACAATCTTACTGTATTACTTTTGCAACTTTAATAAACAAACCCCAAATCCCATTTACCAGTTAATAACACGGATTGTAAATATTTTGATTGAAATATTTGTGGCAAGTAAGTTTAAGTAAATTTTTGTTTCTCATCGACAACTTACACGGGACAATAAATATTTTCCTAATATATTTAAAATAATAAAAACAACTCAATTATTGCACACAATGAGGTTTATGGCAACGGGCACCTATTTTTAGGAATACGAAGGGTGTTATTTAGGCGATATCCCATGTTACCTTTAGTTGGTGCATTATTAAGGACATGCTACTA
The DNA here is from genome assembly GCF_009617815.1 of Ciona robusta. Lineage (NCBI taxonomy): Eukaryota > Metazoa > Chordata > Ascidiacea > Phlebobranchia > Cionidae > Ciona > Ciona robusta. The sequence goes on along the minus strand of NC_143242.1, from coordinate 8,068,954 downwards.
TGTGTGCCCAGATTCACATCGGTATCATGGTGGGTTCCATGCATCTCTGCATACCCAGGTTAGACGCCTATTTATGACATCACACTAATCTTTATTAAAAGTTAAATCGACCAAAATATCGGAAGCCAGCCCAGGTGGGATTTCCCCCTTTTCGATACCGTCCATTATATCGGGAAGGTTCGTTTGTACAAGCGGGTTATTTTTAAACCTTTCTTCGAGTGAGTTACGCAAGTGACTCCACATCCACGCGCGAGTTTGATCTCGTCTTTGCTGAAGGAAAATTCCGGAAGAGTTTAGAACCTCAAATAATGACATCATCGTTTTCCATGACTCAGCTATTCCTGTGTTTGTGAGCGCTGATATTCTGGTGACTCGTGGTCGCCACACTTTATGTTTCCTTGGTATAAACTTAAGCGCGCTCGTGTATTCTGTTTGTATCTTTCTTGCAGGTATTATGAGGTCACCATCTGACTTATTCACCATTATGATGTCACAATTTTCGATTATTCCTCGTTTTAAACCCTGCAACTCGTCGCCACCCGCTGGTGGGATTATCAGAGTAAATATATCGGTCATGTCGCCGACGGCAACCTCACTTTGCCCGACACCGACAGTTTCCACGATTATGACATCATAACCAGCCCCCTCGCAAAGCTGGATCGCTTCCATTGTGTTCCTCGCTACTCCACCAAGTTCACCACTAGAGGGTGAAGGACGCACGTAAGCGTTCCGCTCCACGGACAACATAGACATCCTAGTTTTATCCCCAAGTAGCGAACCCCCTGTCCGTTTCGACGAAGGGTCAACGGCAAGCACGGCAACTTTCAGCCCGACGTCGCGCGTGAGGTACATCCCAAACTTCTCTATAAACATCGACTTCCCAGCACCCGGGGGGCCAGTTATACCAATCCTTAGTGAGCTTGAAACACAACTTGGAACCAAACGTTTTAATTTCTCATTACTTCCATCGGTCTTTACCTTCTGCAGCACCAACTGCAGCAAAACTTGGCTCATTTTCTTCTTAACTTCATGGTTTGATTCGACGAGGGTGATCGCTTCCGCAAGCGATGATCTTTGCTTCGAACAAATTCCGTTGAAAAGTTTTTCAATGGTTCTATTTTCGTAGGAACTAGTTTCAAAACTATTTTTCAAATACTCCGAAAATTGTTCGGTTTTAAAACTCGAAGAATTATTCATTTGTTGCAAATTAAATCCATTGTTAAGTAACAATGAATAACAATGCCTGGTATGAATAACAGACAAATATCTAAATGACGTCACTTTTAACATTCTAACCTAATGATAAACATTAAAATTGGGATTAAAATTTTCCAAACCAATCACATGTTCCTGGTGATGTAACGATTTTGTTTGTTTATTATAGTAACAACCGTAAACCACGTAACAGGACAAATAACCCAGATATTAATGAGAATATTATTTAATTATTACAGCTTTTATTTATAAACTTACACCCACTCTAACCCTTAGCACATATTAGAGACATAATTACGTTGATGTATTTTCCATATATACTGTATTTGTAATTATGCCTGAAAAACTAATCTAAGATAAAATAAACAAACAAGAAATCGAAACTTTGGTGGGGAATCCCCGCTTAATGACGTAACGGTTGCCGGGCGATCATAGAAATCATACTTAGATGCTAAAAATATTAGTTTTTAATTTTATTTGTCAAAAAGTCGCGACCAAAATGTATTAAAAAATTCCGACAGGAACACCGATCAAAAATTGGAATTTCGATCAAATTGCGTGTTTGATTTCTATAGTGTTATAACTAATTTATATTTCTAAAACGGGGAATTTCCCGCTTCTTTGTTTATTTTTTTAATAAATTTAATTAACTCGCCAGGAGGCCACAGTCAATAAAAGCAAAGTTGCTAGTAAAGAACCCTCCTACGTTAAGTGCTAACCACCAACCTCTAACACTTTCCACCAGCCTAATCTGTAACAAACCGGAGGATTCTTCATTATTTAGTGCCGAAAATATTTAATGTTTTTACACACAGGGATGGACGGTTCCTCGAATCCACCAAAAAAAAGTCGAATAAATAAAGTAGCATTCATTAACGTGGTTCAGCATGTGGAGGTTCACAACAGGATGCAGGAGGAGCAGGAGATGTGGTTGAAGAGGAGCAAGGATCAACACCCGAGGAAGAGAAGCAGATCACCGGGGGAGCCAAAGAAGAAAAAAAGGAAGAAGTCAAAAGAAAGAAAAAAGTCGAAAAAAGATGAAAGCAAAACGGTATGTTATGTTTGTATGTGTCTAACATGGGCAGGTATTGAAATCTATTATGATCCCCCCTGTGAATAATGTAGGTACACCCAGACATAGTAACTGACTAACTGCATAAAGTACATCATAGTTAAACACTGTACATTGCGATTATAATCATGTTTTGCAGTTTCTTATGTAAAATATAGATTTAGATATTTTTTGTAGATGTTTAATGACCATGGTTTAGTAATCTTATATTGTTTATGATGTCATACAGCCCCCTCAACCCACGGAGCGCTGGGGTCACTCAGGGTTCAACGAACTTTACCCCGAAGACTTAATATCGGGAAGATTTATCCAATCGTCGGATGAAAGTAAGGAGGAAGGGAAGAAGAAAAAGAAACGTTCGAAAAAATCTAAAAAGAAATCAAAAAGATGACGAATAAAAACCAAAAAGACTCCCAGTTAATAAGAGTCAATCCTGCGGTGGCAGGGGACCTTAGGCAACACATTTGTCTTGGGGTGACATTGTTAAGACACGGTTACACATAATGTACTCACTGTATGGAACAAAGAAATATGACTGTGTTTGTCGGACTCGAATTGCATTTTCATTTTATTGTTTTGTAACAATGGAATTTATACTACGCTCGTCTTTTAAATTGCTTTTAATACAATTAATGTGCAAAAACAGCGTTTTTATTTGCTAGCAGGGTTTTTCACAAATGGATTTTGTTTGGCAATATTGTTAGCACACCTGCATAACACAGAGGTTACCGGTTCAAGGCTCGACGTTGCCACCCTTGTGGGCGTCTGTACCTTGGGCAAGACAATTAACAGTATTCTCTCCGACCCAATAGTCACTAATGGGTTGTCTAAAATTACGAATGTCCCACCACGCAAGGATAAATAACGAAGGTTATTCATTCAAATATTTTTATTCGTCTCATCAGTTAAATAAACAATATTCCCAAAGGATCATTCTTTAGCACCTTCTTCTTTATACAAGTTGGGCAACTTTAACCCAACCCTCTTAGCAGCCCCTTCAGTACTTCCCTCCCCACTATGATATCTATCGCACAATTCCTTGTATTCTCGTGTACTTCGTAATAAACAATAATAACTTGATGCGTCGTGGTTCAGTGCATCAGCCTCGCGACAATGTTTTCCATCTGTTATCTGCAGGTAATCAATTTTAGTTTTCTTATCAAATACGATAGCGAAGATCAAATTAATTAAAATATCAAAGGGAAAGGGCAGAAAAACTACAGTTGTTGAAACATGCAGAAGTCACAAAATAAATTTTAGGCAAATGTTAAGTAATTTTTATAATGAATATATAAAGTTTAAAAATACAAAACCAAATATTATTACAAAACAAAGTAACTTATTACATGACGTCATACCTGATTTGATTTATATTTATTCAAAAGAAACGTCGTTGCTTCATTTTTGCTTCCAGTTGTTTTCAATTCTTTTAATATTCCACGTAAAGTCGACAAACGATTTAATTTTCCAACAGAAGCCATCACAGAACTTCAAACTCAATGCGATCATTAGGATTTCTATGACTAAATACCTTGCCGCAAAGTGGCGCAGTTTTTCCCGCTAAATCCAACACTTCGCGCCAAATCTAGTAAACAAACTCGTAGTTATTTATCAAAGAAAATACGATATTTCGCGAAAGTTAGATATCATATAGAATGCCCAGTATAGAAGATTGGTTGAGCAATCCACTCGATATTGTGGCCGAAGCTTTCGGTGAGTGGTTGGTATGGTTACGCACGTGACTCGTATTTTTATGAATGAACTTTTATGACGTTACTATTTGGCTTGCTTCATAATTAAATTAAAACTTGTACATTATTTGTAAAACTACCCACATTTTATAAATTAACCAAAACAACATAAATTTTATGCAAAATCATAACTTTTTTGGTTAATTTTACCACAAAAATTATTTTAACTCAAAATATTTCATTATTTTTAGAAAATCGCCAAAACTCCAAGGAATGGAAACAAAAAATCGAGGAATTTTTCAAAAACAAAATTTCTGATGAAAAGCTTTGTTCGTTGGTAATTTAGTTTGTACTCCTTCTTGTAACATAAATTAAGCATTTTCAATAATTTATTATAAGCATATATATTTGTTTTTTTATTTCAATTATTTCATTTTTTTATAGATCCCGTCATTAAACTCCACTCCCCTTCACTTGGTGCCCTCTACCTCCCTCGTGAGGTTTCGCTGCATGATCCAGGATTCCTTCGAACCCGAATATTTCCTAGAAACTTACGAAGTTGTCAACAAGACGACAGGAGAAAAGGTTTGTGCTATACGGCCGATGTTGCACGGCTCGTTATGGGGCCAGGGGTTCAGTGACCCCGATACCCAGAGAGAAATCAACCCTGGTTACTCAGTTTTTAAAAGTAAAGATATATGTTTCATATATGTTTTGTTAGTTTTTGTTGAGTTTGTAATATATATACATTAACGCACATCTATCTTTATCATTATGTTTTAACGCAGGTTGTTGGAACGAGTTGTTACAAAGACGTCATCGATTCTCCTGTGAGTTGACCATTGTTTGTATATGTGATGTCATAATTAGACGAAAATAACCATGGTATTTTTGTTGTTGTTAACACCACAGACACCATTGTTACATTCAATTCCACATGCTGTATTGCGCAATCACTTTTACTCGAGTACAAAGTTTTTGTGTAAAATAAATATTTATTCCTCTTAACCAGGATTTCCTTCACTGATTTGGTTTAATGTAAGTTTTTCACCAAACTTATATTCTATGTAAAATCGATTAAAAAAAAACTTTGAAAAACAGGTTTCCTTAAAATAATGTTAATTGTTTATTCACAGGATGGTTATGATGTCATAACGGAATCCCGTCAAAACGAAACAGGGTGTCGACAAGTTTTATTTTGTGTCTCGATACCCGGGGAAACGGAATGGGTCAAACAGGTTTATTTGATTTCTATGTGAAATATATTTGTTATTTCTATGTTTTACTGAAAAGAAATATGGTTTTAGCAACCACGTAATTTTATCTCTACTGTGTTTCAAAGACTTTCATGTTGCTGCTAATTTCTTTCTCTTCGTTGTTTTGGTTAATTTGATCTTCGCTATCGTATTCACTGAGATAAGTAAATTCATTTAAACCATCAATAACCAACCAGGGTGAACTTTTGAATTCCAACTTTTTGTTCCAGTTCACCTCACCCTCACCCCCGGTGCAAGGAGTCGTAACTTCTAACTTGTCAACCAAGAGAAGTCACCATGACGAACCTATGGAAGCCACAGAAGGTTTACAACCTTTCTTGTTTAATTTATTATCACGATAAGACACTTAACGGCAATTGCTCCAACCCAGTGAACACTAATGAGTTGTTCAAATTATGTCTAAATTGTCAGCCATACACAAAAACAACCACCCATGTTACATACGTGGTGACCCCTAAGCGTGCACAGGAAGTATGAAACAGAACCCTCGTGTTAAAACGACTGTTGTTGCCCCGCCATGAAAGGATAAATAAGTTACATACGCGGTGACTCGTAAGCGGCCACGAGGTGTATGAAACAGAAATGAGTTACATATGTGGTAACTTATAAGCAGGCATGAAGTGTTTAATACAGAACACCCGTGTTGTCATTGCGCCGTCACAATCCACCTATTCTAACAAACACCCTCCACTTTAGAAACAGAAGACGACTCGAACAAACGGCGCAAGTTGTCGGAACGAGGTAAAATATCTTTGTTTGTTTAAATTATCAATTCGTAAAGTTTGGTTCTTCCAGAACCTTGTGTGACTTCTCCAAACCTCGAGGTCAGCCATCCATTACCTTGGGAGAAAGGACAAGCAGCCATTGTTAAAGTTTATGATGAAACAATGGACTTTAAGGTATTTTGTTTCAATTGTAGCAATTTTTATTTAAAAGGTAGGATATGATGTACAGTTAGCGCGTCTGGGAAATTCAGACTGGTACACAGCTATTTTGTAACTAATCAAATCGCTCTTTTATGCTTCGGTTAAGCGATACACGTTGTCACCGAAGCGTAACAGAGTGATTTGATTGGTTAACAGGGAGGGCTGCGTAAAAGTCTTTAAGTAAAACTTATTTTAGATATTGGTTTATATGTTGACTAATTGGGCCTTTTTAATCACCCCTTAATTACATGAACAGCACTTACAGGTTTCCCCCCCCCCACTTTCAGGCAACTTGTATACTTACTCACCACTTTTTAACCCCCTTACAAGGTAAACGAAGTTTATGAATTCATCGGAATACTTTCGGTGGATCCATCATTGTCAGCCATCCATGATACAAACAGTGACCAAGGTAAGAACTTCAATGTTGTTTATCTGCTCAGTGCGTTCTTACTGAATTTAAATCAAATTATTCCCAATTTGAAAAAGTTGCAGAAAAATTCCAATACAGCTCTACTTTTTTAAAGTTTGATATTATCCTTTCTAACTCCCCAACACAACTTTAAAGATTTTTTTACCTCTTATTTTTAAAACTGTTTTAAAACTGTCCAAACCAGATTAACAAATTTTTTTCTTCTAATTTTCAGTTAACGGGGATTGTGGCCACATGGAGGAGCTAAAGAGCCGATCACCACCAGCGTCATTGGTTCCGAGGATTCATGTTATTTCTATGGAAAAGTTGTCACATAATAATCCATTGTTGCCAAACAATGTTTCATCGGGTGGGTTTGGGTGGCGGGCAACGGCACTCGTTATAAGACGCGTGTTCTGTTTCATTCGTGCCTGCTTTTGAGTTACGACAATTTAGACAACCCATTAGTAACCACTGGGTTAGAACAATTTTCGTTAATTGTCTTGTCCAAGAACACATACATATTAATGGTAGCACCTCAAACATTGTCGTTTGTACATTACAACCCCAACCCCCCTACAGTTCCAGACCCCCCATCAACAACCAACGATGAAATTCTTGATTTTTTACGGAAAGTAACTTTTGGTGATCAACTCGCTGCTCAAAGTATTTTGTTTCATCTTTTATCGAGGTTAGTGGTTTGTTTTGTAATTGAGGGGGGGGGGTTTACTGGGTGTGCTATGTTTATATGGGTATGGGTGAGGTCCTACAGTGAGGTTGACATGGGACCTGGGATTTAGGACAGAGTTGGCTCACACCTTATTAGATCTATTTTCATATGTTTTTAAATTTTTTGGTAAATTCTTTACTCAAAATTTGGTAAACTTTGCAAAGTTAAAGCCAAACATTGAACGAGAGATTCATTAAAATAATTCTCATTGCCGAATCTTGAACAAAATAGCTAGAGATGTATTTTATTTCAAAGTATGTTTAATAATAAGTTATCCAACAGAGTATACACGCGCAGTGGGACCATGGCAGTCGGAAAACTTACCCTTAATATTTCTGGCATTCCACCAAACTCTTCGTATCCGAAACTTTTTGCTGATGTCATCAAACAACTTGTGACGAAGGTAAGTCAGCAAAATACCTTTGCGGAAATATATAAAAATCGTCAGAACTAGAGGATACCAGCAATTGCGTAACCCAGTGGTCACTAATGGGTTGGCTAAATTAACAGCTATACAAAAATACAATCACCCACAAAGTTACATACGTGGTAACTTGTAAGCGGGCACGAGGTGTATGATACAGAACACCCATGTTTTAATGATTATTGTTGTCCCGCTATGCGAGGATAAATAAGTTACATACCCACCCCCACAGTGTTGTTACCTACCGATGACACTCGACAACATGAACAAGTTACGTTTCGTTCCAAACAAGAATTACACGAAGAACAAACTGGAGCCCGGTGTTCTACAATTGTCCGATGGAAGTTACTTGCTACTTGATGAAACAAGTTTAAAACCTGGGAGTTTGGATTCAAACGGTGTCAAAAATATTCGGGTAAATTGAAATAATGTAACCGTATATATTGAGATGGGCGCTTATAAGTGAAACCCTCATAAAATATATATATTTAACATGAATTCCAATGTTCTTATGTATACGTTTACACAAGAGTTTTCATTTCTTATCGTGTATCTGGATGCGCAAGATTTTTCCATTTTTTCTCATGTTTATGATACATGAAAATACCAATAATCTGCCCACCGTATTTTAATCACTTCACCATGCAGGCGATATCCACTTTGGTCACCACCCAGAAGGTTGATTACGATTTCCAGTTTTACCAAACACCATTTTACCACGATGTGAATTGTGTCGTTTTATCGGAAGCCAAATCCATGCTTCCTTGTGATCTACATGTGAGTGTCGTATTATTAAGTTTACATTTTACTCCAGTTGCCTTAATATCATTTTGTGTGATTTGTTGTGCATGGCGGGGCAACTACAGTCGTTATAACACGGGTGTTCTGTTTCATACACCTCGTGTCCACTTACAAGTTACCACATATGTAACTTTGTGGGTGATTGGTTTTCTGCATGTCCGATAATTTAGACAACCCATTAGGACACATACGAACACAATGGTAGCATTAATAACAACACCCATTATTACACCACATATTAAACAATCCAGTTGTGTATTATTATTATGACATCATAAACAGATCAAGCTTACCCCGGGATTCCCCGTACCCGAGAACCTCGTCGAATATTTCTCCTCTTTCCTGCCCCCGGTGGAAGTTTTGAACAAGTTCCGTATTTATTTAACGAGAGGAAGAATGGTCAATTATGACATGGAATCTCACGTAATGCAGGTTTGTGATGTCATAATAGGAATCTGTTTATATAATTTATTTTATTGTAAATAAAGGAAATACTCTAGTTTTTAATGTCTTATGATGTTCCTCAGTGTTTGACCTGGAATGAAATATATTTGTTGTAGAGCAAATACACAATTTATAACAAAATCAATGTTTTGGAAACCTTTAAGAAATATCAAACTTTAAAAACATGCAAGTTTTATTTAAACAACTTGTTTTCACAAAATCGAATACAAATTAAAATAAAATCTTTTCAAAAACAAAAAAAATGTTTTAAACATTTTTAACAATAAGTTATTTTTAAATTTTATATTTCAGGAAATTGAAAATGATTTTGTTTCATGGAGACGAGACGACCGCGATAACGTGAGCGCTGACGATCTCCATCGCCTCCTAGTGTTAGCGAGGGTTCAGTGCGCAAGTATGGGGAGGAGTAAATGTTCGTCGGGGGATTGGGGGGTCGTGAAAAAGTTTGATGAAAAAAGAAAAGAAAGAATGAAAATATGATTTCTATCTTGAAAGATTAAAACAATATTAAATTGAGGACCAACAGGCAGAAAATGATTAATATGCTACCACTGCTATTATAAAACTGTTCAGTTTATGTTTAAAAACCGACATTTCGACGTCGTTAAATTTAGTGAATCATGGACATCTTATAATGTTTGTTGTTGTTAATAAATTTTCTTTGTGTGTTAACAATGGAACTTTGTTTGTCATAAAAGTCACAGGTTAATTAATTATAAAAAGTATAGTGTGGATTTGTACCATAGTAGGGTGGGGTAAGATGGTCCATGTGTGTGTTGGTGCTAATTTCTTTCTCTTCGTTGTTTTGGTTAATCTGATCTTCGCTATCGTATTCACTGAGATAAGTAAATTCATTTAAACCACCAAAGATGGTCCATGTTTTCTTTCATTCCATTTCACCCCACAGTACTATTTTTATAGTTTTATTCGCAGTAGAGATAATATAATAGGTTGGGGGAAGATGGGACATGTTTTAGCGTATAAAGGAAACAATGTTCATTAGGTTCGATAATTAAAAATGCAACCAAGAATTATCCAATTTCAAGACCCACAACAACCAATACATTGTTAAAACAATTTTGGCGAATAAACCCATCTATATTCCTACTTCCCTGGCTTTCAAATGATGATTGAAGGTATCATTGTGTTTATAATACAATGTACCAACCATATTTAATTAATGACCTTATCATACATTGTTACCGTGGAACTATTACTAAGTTATGATAATGAAGTTGTTTTAACAAGAACTAAATCATAATAGAACAATATCTTAATTAATTACAACTTGATAATTATACCCCACGTGTATAATAGTGTTATACATCATCCATTACAATATGAAACTATTACAAACTATAATATTAATGTAAACCTAATACAATAAACATGTTTCAAGTACATTATAATGAATAACCTGCTATATAACAGTGCTATACATCATTATCACACTTTCCCCTTTATCCTTAGTTTCCATTGTTTAACAACAATACAATAATAACTAACGCTTCCCCCACTATCACCACAATATACATTGTTCATATCTATTCAATTGTTCATTCCCTCGAACACAACGTTGATCAACAACTATTAATTGTTGGCGTTTGTTTCTAACTTGAAACAAACTTCCTATTAGTGTTAAACATGTTTGTATTGTGTTATATACATGATGGATTGCAAACTAAGGTATAAATATCACAACCTAAACCATGGAAGTCACAACAGGGGATCAAGTAAGCAAGTGAAGCAGTGAAGATTTGTCAAGAAGAACAATCGAAGAAATATCTGCGCTTAACAACGCTGGGAGTGGATATTTCTTTGTTTGTTTTTTAAGCGGTGTTTACACTGCAACGTAGCTCGCTGTGGCGTAAAAAGAACAAACAAAGAAATATCTGTGCTTAACAATGCTGGGTCCTGGGTGTAGATATTTTTTTACACTGAAGATAATGCTTAAATTTTTTTTACCAGATTTTTCAGCTGATTAATTGCTTAAACACTTCATTATGCGTTGTATTGCGATCCTTCTGCTGGTGGCGCTGTTTGTTATGCACGTGGAAGCTACAGTGCAAGCCAAAAACAACAACAACCATTGGGGGCATGGGAATGAGAGAGGTCATGGCGATGGACATGGGGGTCATGGCCATTGGGGTGGCAAAGGTTACTGGGGTCACGGAGGTCATGGAAAATGGGGTCACGGAGGTCATGGACATGTAAGTAATATTTTATAAAACTGAATGTAAAAAATAATAATTAAAATTTTTATCATAATTAAATTTATTTTTTTTAAATAATAATTACAATTTTTTTATAAGTTTTGCCGTCAAGGCGTCAAATGTCAATTTTTAGCTATTTTTTCCTAATTGAAAACATTTTTTTCATTTATTAAAATATTCTAACAGAACAACTGGCATCATTGAATTGAGAAGATGGAAAATGTGCGGAATTTTAAAAAAGCACAATTTTAAACATCAGAATAATTGTTTGACATATTTTACAATATCGTAATATTTGTTAAAAAATATTTTTCAATGTGAATATTTAAAATACCGCAACAATCTTCCTACCTTAGCTGGGACTTGAACCTGCAACCTCCTAGATTTGAATCTGTTGATGGAATATTATTTAAATATACAGAATAAAATATGAAGTAATAATTTGTTTGTTTTAATAGTTGTAATTTCACAAGCTAGGTAGTCAAGTAACAATTACAAAAATATAGTGAGTTCGGTGTTTTTATTATACTATTCGGTAGTAAACGAAGAATATTTACCAAATAGTATCCTCACAACTCAAAAAGAGCGTTGTGAATTGTTAAAAACACGATTAGGAAACATGTTAAAACTAATGGACAATGTGTAATTGTAACTGTTATGAATTCCGTAAAATTGCCCCTGATCTAGTGCTTATGTACTTGAACGATTCTCATAACCAAATAACATCAGGCTTAAATGCTATGAAATACGTAACCGAAAAAATAAAGTCCTATAAATAGTTTAACATAAGATATATTGAATATAATATCTCAACTTAACTTGCTTTAATTTAAACTTCAGCAATCATATGTGAACTTTTATTCCATGCGACAGAATAACATTGCACTATAAATATATACAAAGCTTCATTACTACTACTGCAGTGAGATTTGAACCGGCACCCCATGAACCTAATAATTACAACATGGCTACTTACAACATGGTTTTAACAACGGACATCCTGGCATAATATTGACAACAAATTTACCGAAGTCAATGTTTTATTATTTTTGCAAATATATAATCAGCCAGAAGGTGGGCTCTTATAATCATTCCTGGTGGCTACAATATAAACATCAAACATCATACACTTAACTATCGGTGTCACTTTTTAATTTTGCACAAAATCTGAGATGACATTAAAGCAAGAAACATAGGAAACTTTATTGATTAATTTGTCACAGATTAATATGCCTGAACTAAAACATCTATTTAAAACATAATATTATTTTAACAACCGATTTTCTGACATTACAATTAAAGTAAAGTTACAATGTCCGGCAACATCAGTAGCACAATACTAATATATACAATATACATGCTATAATTGGTTTAAGACCTGTTTTGAAAACAAGCTTAATATGCCAACCAAGCAACCGTGTATATAGCAGGGTGGGTAAAGATGGAACACCTCTAGCACATAATATCAAAGCATCTTAAATCGTGTTTTAAACAATTAACGACGGTCTATAGGAGTTGTGAGGATACGGTTTTATAATTCTTTTAATGTTCTTTGTTTACTAGTAAATAAGATGAGAAAATGGAATGAAAAGGTGTCCCATCTACCCCCACCGTACTATATATTATACACATGTTCACTGATGGCAAACCATGACAGTTGCTTTGGAATGATGCATCACATAATCGCTCACGGAGCCCAGGATCGTACGTCTGAAAGCCCCCATACCACGTGAACCTGTGACTATCGCATCACAATTCTCTTTGGTTGATATTTGTACAATAGCCTCACCCACAGGACATTCGCAATACTTGAACAACATTTGCGCTTTGGCCTGTGATAATGAAATCATTATTATATGAATTTACTAAATATACAAAGCAATTTACTATATATATAGTAAAAATAACCCAGGACCCCTGGTTCTTCAACCATGGCCTGGATTCGAACCCAGGATCCCTCATACTTACATTATGTCCCTCCAGTTTTGTCTCGTATTTCTTTTTCAATTCATTCAGTTTCTTGGTTGTTTCTTGCCGCAGTTTCTCAATATCCTCAGTGTAACTCACCAATACTTCATCTTCTGTCAAGAAATAAAATTATCCAACCCAGTGATCACTGTTATTGGTAAACCAGAGCCTTTACTACTATTGTATTAGTTTATTATAATGTGTTTACCATAAGCCTATTATAGTCTGGTGCCATGGCAGTAATAATAGCACTTCGTTATAGGCCAGAGGAAACAGGTTCAAGACTCATCGCTGCTACCATTTACCTTTATGGACGTATGTATCCTTGGGAAAGACACTTAACGACAATTACTCCAACCCAGTGGCCACTAATGAGTTGTCTAAATTATCAGCCATACAAAATATACCACAATAATAGAAAAACATAAATTATTGGAGACTAAATAGTTTTTAAACATTTAACTTCACAATCGATGTGATAATCAATAATATATAAACATAAAACATGTGTTTACCAAGAAATATATAGGTTGGAATAAGAGGTTGTTCAGCTACATGGCAAAGCAAAATCTCATTTTCCGGCTTGTGGATGTGCTCAAAGTACCCTGGAACAACAAATTAATCTTTATTATCACAATACATTAAGTTGAATAATTAAATGCAACTTATTTATCCTCACATGGCGGGGCAACGACAGTCGTTATAACACGGGTGTTCTGTTTCATACACCTCGTGCCCGCTTACAAGTTACCACGTATGTAACTTTATGGGTGATTGTTTAGGTTGCATATTTATTACTTACATTCAAATGCCCTGCTTGCGTTTTCACTGGCGTCCACAGAAATTAAGACCTTCATTTTAAACTTCAAGTAAACCTCGATCGTTTCTAACTTGTCTGGTCAGCTTAGGTTCTGTGCGATCGATGTTAAATATGTGAGAACGCGCGAAAAAAGAACCGCCGACAAACACGTTTATGACATCACGTAGGCATATCACGTGTCATAATAAAACGAGTGTTCTAGACGAACACGTGATTGTTCAAAACAATTGTCAACAATAGACTGCGGACGTGCGGTTTTACTCGTGGTCGCTTGTGTTGTTGATTTGTAAAAACAAATTATATTGGCACAAATAAAACACATTACAAAGTATCTTGATTTCAAAGCTGCTACAACAATGTGGCCGACAATATGAAATTGAAAAATAAATTTCGTTTTGCAGCAAAATTCGCGTAAAAACTTCTAAAACACAAAATGCAATTATAGTTAGCAATAGTATGGGTTATATGGCCGCCATCGTTTGTTAACAGGCATTCCTTCAATTCTTATCGAGCAATAAAACAACAGCGAACCTAGACGAACTTTGCTTGCAAAACAACCGGTGCCTACGTGACTGGCTGGCTCAGCGTTTTTCTCACGTTTCCTATTCGTTGCGCTTTCCCATTTAACGGTCCACACATATAAGTACAGTAATACAAGACGTAGGGAACAATTCTGAGCAAACATGAAGGTCTTTATAGCAGTTGATAACAGTGAACTAGCGGAAAAAGCTTTTGACTGTAAGTTTTACCGTAAATCTAGCAATAAATTTATGAAATATTTGGTAATTTATTTTATTTTTTTAATGACTGTAGTTTTGCTGCTAATTCCCTTCTCTTCTACGTTTTAATAAGTTTTATCTTCGCTATCGTATTTTAAATGATAAATAAAAATGATTAATATACATATATATTTCATATAAAACTTTGTTCCCATTTATTCCAGGGTATTATCGTGAATTGCACAAAGATGGAAATGACGTTCTTGTTGCTCATTCTGCTGAATATCCGCACATTGGGAGCTATGCGTTCTTGGGTATGCTGTAATGCTAACAATGGTATAAACTATTAACCAATATTGTATATGGGTGAGGTCCTACAGCGTGTCATGCCATGGGACCTGGGGTTAAGGCCAGAGTTGGCCGATTACCCCAACACCCAGTAATTTAGGAGTTTGCCCTTTACCCCACCATACCCCCCTATTACCCCACTTTACTCAATTCACCCATATACCCACAGGGGGCCAACTGCCAGTCGAAGAAATTCATGCAGCTAGCGCTGAAGCTACCAGGAAATACGAAGCTTTGAAAGAAAAATATCTCAAGAAAATAGAAGACCAACAGGTGATTACAATTGTGTTAAATACAAAACATGTTAGTTTACAAGAACCCGCTAAAAAGTTATGATATATTTTTATTTTAAAAATATAATTTTTTAAAATGATTTAAAAAATTGTTTTTCTACAGTCTGCGAAAATCTTTTTCGAAGTTCATGAAAAGCCAGCAGAGGGCCTCGTTAAGATGGCCGAAAAGTCTCATTGTGACTTCATAGTTATCGGGTCGAGGGGTCTTGGGGCAGTCCGTCGTACGATACTAGGTTCCATCAGTGATTATGTGATGCATCATGCTAAGGTGCCCGTTATGGTGTTCCATAAATAAACATTACCCCGTCGTTGGTAACTTTGGGTCATAAATATATCTCACTAAAAAAGCCACACATTCGTAAAGTTTTCATTCTGTATTACTGGATACGTACGTTAAATTTTGCATGTTTCCAAAAATAAACAAGAATAACATTTTATGAATAGGTAGAACTTAATTAAAAATGATATTCATTTAATAACAACCAGATGTTCGAAAGTTTCAAATGTTTTTTATTAAAAAAGTTGTTTTGTATCAGTTTGATTAGGAAAAAAATAATAATTGATTAGTGCAGTTGCCATAAACCTTTTCGTTTTTGTGAAACTTGTTTCTCGTTTCAGTTGTTAAACTTTGATGTTGTGGGAAAACAACTTTTGTTTTTCAACAAAATTTTCTAAATTTCACTTCGTTTTTGTTGTATCTATTGCAAATTTTAAATTCCCTGTTTGTGTTTTATTCGTTGTAGTAGTATGTAGCTGATTGATTATAACATGGAAATATCATCCTAACATTTTCGTTAATTTCAACCTATATTCACCTGTTGTTAATTGCATAATCTGATAAAAAAGCCAAGTGTCTTAAATTTCACAACTGTTGATACGAACTTATTGGTGCTATGTACATTCATGCGTGAGTGTGTGTGAAGGATGCAATAAACTTGGATTTGTTAATTTTTGTCGAGTAAAAATTTAGGGTACCTAGAAACTAAAGCTATCGCAAATCTTAATTTTATATGGGTGAGGTTCTACAGTGAGGCATGCCATGGAACCTGGGATTTAAGCCAGAGTAGGCCCATTACCCCAATCGCCCGATGAAGAACAATTCTTTGTTAGTTATCAAAAACATACAAATAGTTATATTTATCTGATAATGTCTACGTCACATGATTTCACAAAAAACATTTTCTATTACTAAAGATGTTTAAAGTTGTGTTATCACAAAAAGCTCTGCTCTAAACACAACATTTTATAGTATTTATATACCAACAAAACTATTTATGGGGAAAATATATATATTTTATTGTACAATTGGCTGGACTTAATTTTTGTCCTGTTTTCAAAGCACATTCGTACTATATTTTTTACGCAAGAATCGTTTAACTTTATGAGCACCAGATCAGGGTCAGATTCGCGGAATTTATTACAGTTAAAACTAATAATAAATTTTTTTAAAAAACAGCAAAAACTTGTGAGTGTATTACAAAAACTGTGAGTGTATTACAGTAACACACACGGCCTACTAGAGATACGGCCTGATAATTCACATTTTACGTTTGAAATTAGAAGGCCTATTGTACGTCACAACCAACATTATTATCCCATTGTTATTCATTGTTTGGGTGTAAACATATCAGCATAGTATACAGTTTAATTCAAATTTTCATTTAAAATAGAAGGTGTATGCTAGTTGCAAAGAGAGTATTAGGGTTGTTTTGTATTAATAAAGTGTTTAAAATTAACTGTAAGATAATCTACAGGTAGTCTTTTAGGTTAGAACAGATTACGTAGTCCCGTTCGCACTCAGTCGAAGAAAATTACGAGACAGTATATTCAGTATAGCTCTCTATATCCATTTCGCTACTGAAACAACATTTGTTTCTAAACCAGTGATTGTGTCTAAACTAAACTAGCGCACATTAAGTTAGTAAACAAGACAGTTTTAGTAATTGTCGTTTGGTTTGCAGGTTCAATGATTATTTGTGTCAGTGTATAGATGTTTTATTTTTAACGTGAACCACTTGCGGGTCTGAACTTACTTGGTACTGATACAGTTCATTCAAATTATATTATATACATTCAACTACAGTTTACCATGGTCTACAAGTGCGCTGCATGTTTAAATTGGTCTTGTTATCAGTCCTGTCCGAAGAAACCTTCGTTATTTGGCTCCTGGACAAACGGACTTGACGGCAAAGTTGCTTATATACGACCAACTGGCAGCTTGGTCCACACGGTGGAATTTACGAGAATGATTATGAAGCTCACTTGGTAAAGCATGGAAAGCGAAAAACCCTTAAAACTGAATCTAGTTCCAACTATTCCGTTAAAGCCAATTTGCTTACAACCATGTATTCTGGTAACCCCAACTTTTGTAGTTTAACTTTTCAATACATGCTTTGGTGGACAGTGGTCAATCCAAAAACAAGATTCTATTCAAATCCACTTGATTCAGCCATTTTTATATAAATGATGATTAGGTGAATAATTTAACGTTATTTGCTGGTTGGTTGGACACTTATATGTTTTGCCAAATCAAACATCCAATGCCTTTTGAGGATAACCCTGCCCTCACAAGCAGCATTGGTTTGAGTTTCTCAATGAAAGCTTTATTTCTTTCTTGTTTAATCCCGTTTTGGTGCTGTAAACTTTGTTTACGCCTTTATTATGTTTACAAGTGTTTATTTATAACATTATGTTGCTGTCCGGTCGCTTCTAACGCTGCATGTAGCTATACTTGTGTAAATAATTGACCTCATTGCTAAATTCGTATGTTTTTCAATGCGTTTTTCCCATTACTGGTACCTTTTTTAAGCAAAATACATGACGTAACAATTGAAAATAATGGTGTTTGTGACATACAATAGGCCTTCTAATTTCAAACGTAAAATGTGAATTATCAGGCCGTATCTCTAGTAGGCCGTGTAACACATTGGGTAATTTAAGGTGTTTAAACCCAATGGAATGCATTATATTATGTCACACCACTAACCTCATAACATGTTGATTTCAACCGGTATATGACGTCATACTATACCAGACTACGTGACCAGGAACACAAACCGCAAATTTATTTTTTCCCTTCCGACCGCGACAGACGCGATAAAAGAGAGCTTCTAGAATTCGTTGCAAACATATTTATTTCGTCAGCCAGCATATTCATACGTAACAATGAAGGTCTTTATTGCAGTAGACAACAGCACGATTGCAGAAAAAGCTTTCGAATGTAAGTATTGTGACGTGTGTGTGTTCGAATTGTCAATTGACCTATGTTGGGTCGTATTCTAGTATTTATTGTGTCGATTGTCTCTAATTCATGATGTCATTATCTAATCATTATTACTAATTAGTAATAATAAATGTAGTACATTGAACCCCGGAACGCGTAAACGTCGCTTAAAAGAACAAACAAAGAAATATCTACGCTAACCTGCGCTGAACAACGCTGGGTGTAGATATTACTTTGTTTGTTCTTTTTACACCGAGGCGTGCTACGCTTTAGTGTAAACGCCACTGTTATGACACGAATGCATGGTCATCACAAAATCGTTATGCCACGTATGCACAGTCAGCACAAAATCGAACTTAACGACATTACGACATTAACGGGCCACCACCCAAGTTAAACATTAACCGCAACACGCGTACCATTGCACACTCTGCAAAGAGGCATGTGCACGCGCGATTTTGTTCACAAATTTTGGTTATGCAAGTCACTATTTTGCCCATGCACGCTAATTAATTAAAATAAGAACCAAATCTGTATTAAGTCGGTTAATAAGCACGCGAAAATTAACGTCTTGCCCCGCGAGACGTCGTTAGGAATCGCTATATTCTGCAGAATGAGATGCAGGAATTAACATAGTTGTACATGCATGGCGCTTACCTATAATTACAAACACCTAATGCGTCCTACCCTGCTATAATACATACACACATGGTATTATACATAATAGGCTAAATGTTTATTTAACACCCCATACACGCAGGGTATTTCACCAACATACACAAAGAAGGGAATGAAGTGATCATCGGGCACGCAGCGGAACCCCCACATTTACCAACCTATGTTTTCTTGGGTAAGTTTCAGCTTATCAGTGCTTCACAATATTTTTACTGCAACCTTAACATTAATTATAAACCAATAGTTAAGTTTTGCCAACCAGACAGAAGGTGTGTCGAACAGAACAGTCGTGTTATAACAACTGTCATATTCCACCATGCGAGGATAAATAAATGACATACTTGGTAACCTGTAAGCGAGCACGAGGTGTATGAAACAGAACACCCTTGTTTTAACAACTATCATTGCCCTGCCATGCGATAGATAAATAAGTTACATCTATACAACTTAACCCCCAACCCTTGCAGCAGGAGAGGTGGCGTACCCAGTTGAAGAAATGAAAGCTGAAGCGGCGAAAGCTAAAGCAAAGATTCACGAACTTAAAAAAAAGTATACGAACATGATGGCAAACCATAAAGATGTAAGAACATTTAATGTTTAGATAACAGAGGGTGCAAAATTTGCATTTGGTGTCCTCGGGCAAGACACCGAATGGTGCCAATTGCTCAAACCCAGAGTAAATAATCACCTAGAAAGTTACATGGTAACGGTAACTTGTAAGCGGGCACGAGGTGTATGAAACAAAACACACTTGGTATAACGACTGTAGTTGCCCCGCCATGAGAGGATAAACAAGTTAAACTCTATCAATCTCACATTTATAAATACCTTTGAATGAATTGTAATAAGACTGCTCTTGTTAAAAACAATTTTTTAATTAATAATTAAGCTACATAATATAATCAGTTTGATCTTCGCTATTTTATTTAGAGAGATAAATACAAAACTATGCTATGTAAGCCATTTTACAAAATTATGCTATGTAAGTTATTTTAAAACAATTCCCAGGTTTCCTACAAACTTGACTTCCACGTTAACGACCTTTCACCCGGTGAAGCCGTTGTAAAGATGGCCGATAAAGAGAAGTGTGACATCATAATCACAGGGTCACGTGGTCTTGGTGTTGTACGACGTACAATATTAGGGTCAGTGAGCGGATACATTGTACATCATGCTCGTGTTCCTGTGCTGGTGTGCCATAAGTAAATAACCATGTATAATTCATTGTGTATACAATATATAGCATACTACTATACAATGTATATTGTAAGATGCAACTATATTGTAAACCCCATATTAATTAACATATTATACAATGTATATGCAAGGATTTTACACCAATGTTAAAATATAATAGGTTGGGGTAAATTTGTGTTTTACCCAATGATGTAAAATGTAAGGACACCGTGTTAATTCATTCCATTGAATTGTAGTTTGGGGTAACATGGTCTACATTTAAATTCATATAGAATTGTTTCTAAAACAGCTCTTCCTGCATTTATTTTCATACCAAAGCTTAAACGTCCTATATCGGTCATATTCGTCTGAGTGAATGAAACTCAACAGCGCAAAATATTCACGCTGTTGAACAACCTGTATCGGACGATGAAACATTGGTATATAAGCCAGATATGCCAGAAGTGTTGTTCTAGAAATAAAAGTGTAATATCATTTATCACATAATGATAATATATTGTACACTTATTAATTACACCATATGACTTGTACACTGAACTTAGCGGTGTTTCCAATCCAAGATTAATTGTGCTTTAGTTACTTATGTTTATGCTTTGTGTGTTACTGGAATATAATTGTAAGACATCTGTATTGCAATACACTTTGTACTCATAATGTGTTGTGTTTGAAAACACGAGTTTTTAATAGGGGGGGTTCTTTTGAAATACTTGGATATATTATGTTTTACAAAAAAAACTGCAAAAAAGTTTTATAAAGCATTAACTAATTGGAATTTTTAAACTATTCCAGAGAAATGATCACTTTTACACATACACTCATGGCAAATATAATAAACATCAAGAATCATCGTCAGCAAAAATCGGATTTAAAAAAAAAACGCAACAACATTTTTATGCTAGAATTAACATTATGACATCATATTCAAGTTGTTGTGTTACAACAATAGTTGTAATAAAAAAACTGCCCAACTTTTACAATATATATATGCTACTTTTACCCTGATAAAGTTAATCTCATGTTACATTGATACGGTTATCAAATTACAAGAATATTCGAATCAAGTAGTTGACAGGGAAAGGGAATGAGGGTTTTCACTGCAACCAAATTTAAAGTTAACACAACAATACTCAGGAATTTTAGATGGGGGCGGAACCAACTAACTCAAAGATAATTTTTTTTGCGACATGCTTGAAACCAGATGTTTGGTAATAAAGCATAGATATGCTGTGCTCCATTACCACAAAAGGGGTTTCCTTGCCCCCTTTAACCCCCCTGAATACGTCCCTGTGTTATCAGTATTGCATATTCATGTTTGTTGTTCGTTCAACAGACTTAATATAATAGATATCACAGTTTCACGGAACGATACCCCCTCCCCACCATTAGCACAACATGTAGCGTCCAATATTGTGATGTTTCCGCTTGTTTTACGACCGATCTCCTTCAAGTCTTTGCTGTTAAATATCGACGAACATTTTTCAGCATTCTCCAAATCCTGGAAAAGTTTATGAATTGGAACAAAAATCTTGTTATTTTGACTTTTACACTGGAAAGTTCTGCATAATATTGAATGGCAATAATTTCTACTCACGTATCATTTTACATGCAAATTATAAACCTTACTAACAGCTCCAACTTACGCTGTAATAAAGTAAGTCTAAACTAGTAGTAGTAACTTAGTGTACTTAACTACTTTTTTCGATAGGTTGAGTTGGCTTAAAACTAACAACACACATATACACCCATTCAATACCTGTTTATTTGAAATCAACAAGCAAGGAACTTGATTGGTCGATTCAGCGAGCACTTTCATCAACTCAGACTTTGATTCGTTGAAATTATTTTTATCGGAGCCATCGACGACGTAGATCAACAAATCCATGTCAGAGGTGAAGTGCGACCAATACCTTCGCGTTGAAGGACCACCTCCAACTAAGGGTGGAGGAATATTAATGTAATAACATTAAGGGGTAATGGGCCAACTCTGGTCTAAATCCCAGGTCCCATGGCATGCCTCAATGTAGAACCTCACCCATATAGAATAAAATGTGCATATACAATGTTGGGGTAATGGGCCAACTCTGGCTTGAATCCCAGGTCCCCTGGCGTGCCTCACTGTAGGACCTCACCCATATAGAATAGACAACAATGGTATGTTTAGAAAATACCAAGAAATCAACTTTACTATAAACCCACACATTACACACAGCAGATTAAACACCTACCTTCCATCACACTTAGTGAACACTCCCCACTTTGTATTTGAACCACATTGAATCCCTGTGTGGGGGAATACCCCTCCTCGGGCCTCTTAGCCAACACATTAAGTAGTGTGGACTTCCCACAACCCTCCAACCCTAACACCACTATCTTCGCCAAACGAGGTTTAATTTCAGCGTCCGTGATTTTAACATCATCCAGCTTGTTTGGCGTCGATTCAAACATGTTTGTTGTCTGTTTCGGGGTTTTTGGTGATGTTATAGACGGTGATGCCACAGGTGGTGATGTCACAGGTGGTGATGTCACAGGTTGTGATGTCATATTCTTTACTACTTTCGAACATGTGATCTCACGCATTGGAAGAATTTGTCGTTCCATCTAGAAATCAACATTATTTATCAACCTTAAAAATTTAAAATGTAGGTCTTACACCACAACACCCAGGGTGGCATGGCAATGGTACAGTGGCTAGCCACTAGTGACCTGCTTCTAACCCATGGCCACAGGTTAGACTTGATGCTGCTACCAATATGAGCAAATGTGTTTTTGGGCAAGACACTTTTAACGGCGATTGCTCCAACCCAGTGGTCACTAATGGGTTGTCCAAACTATCAGCTATAAAAAAATCAGCCGCTAAGCTACATACGCGGTTGCTCATAGGCGGGTACAAGGTGTATGAAACAGAACACCAGTTACATTCAGTTATCCAGGGTGCCCGCACCCTCCCAATGCTCCCACTCCTCTCACCTCCTCCTCCGAGACAATGGAATCCACATCCCCAATCCCTTCATCAGTTTCCTCAAATATCCTCGACTTTCGACGCTGGAACAAGAAATATCCGACAGCAGCTCCTGTGTTTAGCATCATAAAACATAGATTACATTTTTTTGCATTTGTCTCTTCGATTACAGTAGCGAAGATTAAATAATAGCTTAAACAAAAATACAGGATGTAGCAAAAAACAATTTATATTTAGTTAAATAATATAGACATGGCCACATCACCTGGAGTGCTTGGACCAGTGGCATATATTCGGGAGGTAAAAGCAACTGGACGCCATTGGTTTGTGAAAATTAAAGCAAAAAAAACATGCTTTTTTAAATTCACAAAGAAAAAACATGCACTAAACAATTATCTCTAAAGTAACATACATGGTAACTCGTAAGAGGGCACGAGGTGTATGAAACAGAACACACACCCCGCCATGCGAGGATAAATAAGTTACAAGTTGTAACTTACAACATTCATTTAAAACAGCTTACACAAAATAATTCATGAATTAAGTTAAGAACTTACCAATAGCCACGCCAGCGACTCCTGCAGCTACCACAGTTGGTTTTAACTTTGGCAGCGGCATATTTCCCAACAACAACAACAATATTCCTATCCGTTCAAATAAAACACACCGTCATTCTGGCAGAATCTTTGCCGGTGACATCACATGCCAGTGGTGCCGAATAAATACTGTCACAAATATGACTCCCATAGAAATACAATAAAAGTATCTAAAACTCTTTTCTCATTCAATTTTATATTTTCTATATTTTTGCAATAGTTCAAAAAGACTGTTACCAACAAAAATGTTGTTCTAACGTTTTAAGCTAAATTTTTAATTAATGCCTGTCAAAATTATTAACGGCTCTTTCGACATATTTCAAACAAATATTATCGCACAAATTAAATATTTGTATTTGATATCGTAGTTGCTCACGGAGGTCCTTCACAGTTCACACAGCACATTGCAACTTGGAATCATGAAGGTTTTAATCTCAGTAGACGGAAGCGAGATCGCAGAAAAAGCTTTCGAATGTAAGTATTGCGGATTTCTAATATTGTAGAGTGGGGTAAGATGGGACATGTGTGGGGTAAGATGGGACATTTCGTTTTGTTTTATTGTCCCATTTTCTAGAAAACTAATAATATTTACACAGAATTGTACAGCCGTATCTTCACAACTCTAAAAGGGCACTGTTTAATTGTTAAAAACACGATCAGGAAATATTAGATATTGTGTTCTAACGGTATCCAACCCTACATTATAACTAGCCTTTTTAAACCGTTATTGTATTTCTAGTAACTATATGCAGTAGGGTGGGGGGAGATGGGACACCTTTAGCACATGATATCCAAACATCCTGATCGTGTTTTATATAATAAACATCGGTATAAGGGAGTCGTGGGGATAAGGTTTCATAATTCTTTAAATTTTATATGCTTGAATGCTTCCCACCGAATTGGACGAGAAAATAGATGGAAAAGGTGTTCCATCTTCCCCCACCTTACTGTATAACGGTGTGTCGTTTCAGGGTATTTGGAAAACTTTCACAAGTCACAAAACGAGATCGTTGTTGGTCACGTGGTTGAGAAACCATCGGCGTATCACGCGCATTTTGGTTTGTAGCTTTTGTAGTTGTATCTAATGCATATTATTGACTATAGGTGTATGTTTGTGGTTTATCCATGGTTGCCACTCCCATGCCCACAGTCGAGTTACTAAAGCTATTGCAGTGTGTGGATAAGCAGGCATGACTTTTGGTTGGTTTGGTCATTTATATTCTCATGGGTGGAAACTTGAGTGACTCATCCATGGTTGCCACTCCCATGTTCACAGTCGAGTTGCTGAAGCTATTGCAGTGTGTGGATATGATACCAATATATTATTGTACTGCAACCAATACCACATTATTACAGCCGGCGGGGCAGTCTCGTCAATCCCCAAAGATTACTTGGCAGAAGAAATTCCTGAGGAAATTCAACGAGAATTCGAATTGTTGAAGAAAAAATATGACGCAAAGTTAAAGAACCGAGCGGTAGGTGGTTCAAATCTCGCCGCTGCTAACATTGCGGTCGTATGTATCCTTGGGCAAGACTTTTTTAACGGCAATTGCTTCAAACCAGTGGTCACTAATGGGTTGTCTAGACTGTCAGCCATACATTAAAAACAATCACCCGCAAAGGTATAACGGTTATTTCGGACAATATCTAAAGCTGGCACGCAGTCATTCCCGTTCATAGCCAATCAAATCGCTCTGTTACGCTTTAGTTGTGGGTTATTAAATTTGGCCTCGCGTGCCCAATTCATTTAATCAATGCAATATTGCAGTAATTCATTAAAAATGAACCCATATTTTGCTTTAAAGATAAAATACAAGCTCGTGTTCGAAGCAACACAAGATAAACTTGGTGAAGCCATTGTTAAAATGGTGGACAAAGAGCATTGTGGCGCAATAGTGACCGGGTCACGTGGTATGGGAATGATCAAGAGAGCAATCCTCGGATCTGTTAGTGATTATGTAATGCATAATTCGAAAGTGCCAGTGCTTATATACCATGCTTAATGATATACTTGTTCATGTGTAAATTGCATAAAATAATTTTTGAGTAAAATTACCGTCAACAAAGTGTTTCGCTTACTAAACGCGTTTTGCCGTTTTAACTTTTAATTATTTGCAATTGTTTTGAGTAATAAATACTTTGTGTTTTAATGAGCGCGGGTAATGAGTCCCTTAGTCTTTTAACATCCGGGTAGATTACGCGCGTGCCTTTACAGCCAAGATATTGAAGGTTGGGGTAAGATGGTCCAATAGGTTGGGGGTAAAATGGGCCATGTTTTCATTCTTTATTTATCGGTCCATTGGGCCGTAGAAAAGATGTGGAAACATGGAATATTGTGAGTTAAAGAGACCCATCTTGCCCCACCATAATATACATCAAACACGATCTGGAAATATGGGATATAATTTGCTAACGGTATCCATTATCCAACAGTACAATTAACCCTAACCCTACACAAAGGTATATGATCTCACACGCAAACCATATATTACACCACAACACACATATACACCGTGTCAGCATCAGCTTCACCCTCCAATATTAATATTTAACCATGGTACACTAACATGGTGGTTCAACTCCATTTCCTCCTTTGTTTCTTTATTATGCGCACAGTTCCTCCTCACGCATGAGTGCTTACTGTATTATGGATTTTACTTCCACTCAACGCAGTATAGTTGCGCGACAGGACTTAATGTAAGACCAAGATGCGAGTATTAATAGCAGTTGATGGAAGCGACATCGCTGAGCATGCGTTTAATTGTAAGTTCATATATATTGTTATTATATATCATACCGTTATTGCATATTACAATACTTAACTTGAAATTGCTGTTTTGGTAAAAACGTAAATTTTGTTTTACAGCTACACTTTTTATGGCAGATGAAACGTTGGCGAAATACAATCGTTTTTACTCGAAATTCAATTTCAAATTCCACTTTATGCCTGATGGCGTCAACACCAATATATTCTGCTTGTTATTGCTCAATATTTTTATACTCTTGGGTTTGATTATCGCTTACGGTTTCATAAAGCTTTATATGACGTCATAAACATATGATTCTTAAATGTTCATGACGTAACTATCCTTATTCATGACGTAACTATCTATATTCAGGGTATTTCGAGAATATCCACAAAGACGAAAATGAGGTCATAATCGGCCATGTTGCTGAGCAACCTTCTATTTACCAGCCATATTTCGGTGAGTTGATGACGTCATAATAACTAATGACGTCATATACCCTATTTAAACAAGAGACTGGTTATGCTAGTTGTTGGTGAAATATCCCTTTAGTAAACTATTAGTTGGACCATATTTGTAGCACTTTATTTTAAACGTAATATGAACCAGTGACGTCATATGAATAATGACGTCATCAAAGTACTAAATCATCCCTAGGTGGCGTGGTTGCCCCGTTTCCTGTTAATGAACTGGAGGAAATGATTCGCAAAACTAAACGTGAAGTTCACCAGTTGATGACGAAGTTTGAAACGAAGTTGCATCAGATGGAAGGAAAGGTGGGTGGTGTGGCGTGTGTGTGTGGTGTGGCGTGTGTGCGTGGTGTGGCGTGTGTGTGTGGTGTGGCGTGTGTGTGTGGTGTGGCGTGTGTGTGTGTGGTGTGGCGTGTGTGCACGTGGTGTGGCGTGTGTGTGGTGTGTGGCGTGTAGGTGGTGTGCTTGGCGTGGCATCTGGTTTATTGTGTGGCCTATATACGGGGTTCTTAATGAGATCCTTCAGTGTTATGTATGGCTGTTCGGTCAACCCATAAATGACCACTGGTTTGGAGCAATTGCTGTTTTATGTCTTCCATCTTAATTAAAGGCAGCATCGGACCTTGAACCAACAGCCGAGCGATTTAATTGATTATAAACGGAGACGAACGTGTATTAGATTTTATCAACCGGGTAAAATTATTTTCGGTTTAGGTGCACCACCGGTTCGTGTTTGACGTCATCAATGACGCAACAGGCGAGGCGTTGGTTCGATTGGCCGATAAAGAGAAGTGTGACATCATAATCACAGGGTCACGTGGTCTTGGTGTTGTACGACGTACAATATTAGGATCAGTGAGCGGATACATTGTACACCATGCTCGTGTTCCTGTGCTGGTGTGCCATAAGTAAATAACCATGTATAATTCATTGTATAGTAGGGTGGGGGGAGATGGGACACCTTTATATTCTATTTTTTCGACCATTTTGGTAGTAAACAAAGAATATTCAAAGAATTATAACAAGCGTATCCTCACGACTCCCATAGACCGTTGTTAATTGTTTAAAACACGATCAGGATATTTGGATATTATGCGCTAAAGATGTCCCGTATTCCCCCACATCACTGTACATATAATGTATACCAACCTACTATACAATGTACATCGTGCATCATATACGTGTAAACCCAGTTTAATTTATAGTATAAGCATATGTTGGGATCAACTAGTTCATGTTTCCACCATAAAAATGTTTCTGAAATAGCTCCACTGGCATTTATTAGCGTATGTATAATATAACGACTGTACGCCAAATGTTAATTCAATTTATCTCACGTTGTGGTAAAATGGTTTAAGTTTTCATTTTTTTTCGTCATTCCATTTAGTAGTAAACAAAGAATATTCACAGAACTTTATAACCGTATTTACACGACTCTTTAAGAGCGTTGTTAATTGTTCAAAGTAAATTAGGAAATATTAGATATTATGTCAATAAAATTGAAATCAAACTTTTGTGTTTTCTTATGTTGGAAGTTTATTAATTTGTTATTTGTTACATTATAAACCAAATATACAGTTTCAAAACAACAACAACCAATTTAAACGAAAAATTTAAAACACGCTGGATAATATTTGTGTAAGAAACCGATGTTATTTTAGGCGAATAACTTCCTGCTGGTTGGACTTGATTTTGTTTGTTACGTTTTTTATATACTTGACCAAAACACACACATTACTTTAAAGCAACAAATACTAATTTAAATTAAACCTTTAGAACAAATTTTACTCTAAAACACTAAATAAACAATGTTCCCCATATTTTTACTTCGGGCAAATGATGACGGGAATCCTGGCATGATGGATGACGTAATCGCTGACCGAACCGAGGATTGTTCGGCGAACTGCGCCGAGTCCCCGCGTGCCCATCACTATTACGTCACACGCCTCCTCATTTGCGATTTTAACAATTGTTTCGCCGGGCGATTTATCGCTAAGCTGGAACACCAGTTTGCATTTTATCTGCGATGAAAATGGTTTTATAAGTTCATTGTTGTTTTTTAAGTTGCACGATTTTTTATTTTATATATGAATGAGTTATATACTTCAGCGCCAAAACATACCATGGGACCTGGGATTTAAGCCAGAGTTGGCCCATAACCCGGAACAGTTTGTCATAACCAAGTTAGCTCGTTCGAATTAAAATCTTATCCATATAAGGATGCAACTATTTTTACGGCGTACCAATAGTTTCAATACAAAGACACTTTAAACCAACGTTGTAATAAGTTGAGTTGCTTTGTTATTTTAATTAAAAAGCTCCGATATTACACACCCCCTAATTCCCTCCTGAACAACCCCTTATGACCACACACTGTGAACTCCATACAACAGGTCGAAGGTTAATTAATAAAGTTGTCGTATCAATAATCAACCAAAATCAATCAATTCGTTTGCTTTAAATAATTAGAAACTTATTGTCGACAAAATACCCACAACGACCATTCTAAAAGCAGATGACTCCGTATATAAACACTCTGTCTAAAAGATAGCGACATTATTATTATTATTCGGAATTCTAAAATTAATTTAGTGTCGCTCAGCGTACCGATTGTGACGTCATTTTATATTTATTTAGTAATAATGCAACAATTGACTTACTTTTTTTTCGGCGCATTTTAAGGAATATTCATTTTTGAATTCCTCCAACTTTTTGTTGCTCTGCGTCATAATGTTCTTTATTTCGTCACTGGGGAAAACCGCACCTTCGCCTGTGACGTCATAATTTAAATCGTTAAAATCGAAGATGGAATTGCGAAAGATTGAAATAAATATTTTAAACTAAATTTTAATAAATAAATGTAAAACTGTGGGGTAAGATGGATACCGTTGGCGCATAATATCTCATCTTTTCGATCATATTTTTAACATAGTTCTTTTAGTGAGGATACGGTTATATGATTTTGTAAATATGGTTGATAAAATAAAATAATAAACAATCCTATCGTGTAACCTACGATATACATAATTAATTCGTATTCTGTAAATAAGCGTTGAAAACTAAACACGAATAACATTATCAAAATACTTCATATGATTTATAGCAATTATTTCAATATTTATTATTTTAAATAAAACTAGAACTTTAGTTCATTATATGCGCACACACACACCATTGTGACGTGTTTACATGACGTGTACATAGAAACATTAAACCGCTGATAAAGAGTTTCTATGAAACACAGGTTTCCCAGCAATGCAAAGCTTTGTTACCGAGTAAATATAACCACAAAGTTACATACGGGGTAACTTGTAAGCAAGCACGAGGTGTATGAAACAGAACAGCCGTGTTATAACGACTGTGCTAATTTCCTTCTCTTTGTTGTTTTAATTAATTTGGTCTTCGTTATCGAATTCGAAAAGATGAAAACATTTATATTAGGATGGGGGAAGATGAGACACCTTTTCATTCCATTTTTTGTCTGATTTGATAGTATAAAAAGAACATCCAAGAATTATAAAACCGTATTCTCACGACTTCTATAAACCGTTGTTAATTGTTTAAAACACGATCAGGATATTTGGATGTTATGTGCTAAAAGTGTCCCATCTTACCCCACCCTACTATATATTATACTTACTCATAAACTTAAGTGTAGGCAAATGCGGAGGTTCCCCAGCATGGCTGACCACTATATCATTGTCAGGTTTATGGATTTGGTTCAAATACCCTGAATAAGGATAACAACAAGATATTAATATTTCATGAAAATAATTTAGGTCTCAGATAGTTTGTACATAACAGCTATTGTGAAAAAGAATAAACAAAGAAGTATATACACTGGCCTGCGCTGAACAACGCTGAGTGCAGATATTTCTTTGTTTGTTCTTTTTACACCGAGGCGAGTTACGCTGTAGTGTAAACGCCGCTTAAAATAACAAAGCGAATTATCAATTAAAAAAAAACTTTTTTTCTTAAATTAAAATAAAAACACTTTGTTTTAATTTAAAGACACAATAGTTATTTCAAAACCGTATTCCTACGTCACAACAGTTGAACAATGCACTTACATTCAAACGTCTTTTCCGCGATGTCGCTTTCGTCAACGGCAATAAGGACCTTCATGGCGTGCGAATACAAGAGATATGAAACACAACCCCTAACCACTAACCAAAGTCATAGAAGGAAAGCCATCAATAATTTACTAAATACAAGACATTGGTATCCAGGCTACTGTTACATGGGGTCACCTCTTGTAAGTCAGTTTTAACATAGATACGACCAATACATGGACATCCAACCAACCGCCCTGTCACTTGTTACTAGGTAGTTTATATATTAGGATGCTTATTTATAACGACTTTCGTTTTTGCTGCTAATTCGCTTCTCTTCGTTGTTTTAGTTAATCTGATCTTCGCTATCGTATTTAAAAGGCAATAAATCCTATTAATCGCCAATTTTTAAACCGTTACCTAAATGTTTGGTTTGTCGCATTCTACCCTGATGACGTCTTCCCGCCGGGAAAGCATAAGAAACGTTCATAAAATAAAATTAATGTATTTTACCAAAAACACCATTTTTCAAACATAACTACTTTCGTCGCGGCGTTTATTCTTTAACTGCAAGTTAATAATCTCAATGACGAAATAGTTTGTACATTAACTTAAACATCCCCTAAACACCAACAAACGGTGTAAATTCATCTACACAGCCCTACGCTAACTACCCCAACTAACATTCTTGCTTAAATTAGATTAAATTAGATTTACGAAACCGGCGCCTCATATTTCCCTGGGAACAAGGCGTGTAATTCAACTCCCAATATAAATAACTGCACGAGTTGCAATATACAAACTATAGTGAACACTACATGCACAGCTAATGCAATTTTATATAAACGTATTTACCTAAATTTATTTCAATATTCTAAAACTGCAACACGTAATATTTTGCACTTTGTCCTTCTACTGCACTAAACATTCACACACGTAGTCTAAGTGTGCGAATACCTAATATACAAACCTAGCAATATTGTATACTTGTACATACGTGCCTACACACCCTACATTAACTTCATATAAACCTTATACACACGATCACTCACTCATATCCTCCATCTTGAACCTAAACTAAACAACTACATGCATTCAACATCAGCCATACTACACGCTATACAGACTCCTTCCAACTAACTGCCAACCAACTACACGTAGCAACTTTATAAACCAACCCCGATCAATACGAACCACGCGCCCAATAATGAAGTCACGCCGACGCGCGGCGATTCCAATAAACCAAACTCGTGGGACTTTTTCACAATTCCCGTGTGTGACGTCACAATCTTGATTGTTCGCTAACAATCAACTTCAATTGTCAACGTGACAGCTCATTATGACGTTTCATGATTAACTTTTTGTTCAACGAGTTCGCGGTCGCTCATGAATGTTTTAAAAACAAATGTTATTATAACGTCATGACCACTATGACGTCACAATCAGTAATCACTCAACCGAATCCGAATCTCCGCAAATATTTATTCCTTATTTCCATTGCAAATAAAACGTCAAATATGATTTCTGCTCAGGGGGAACTACCAGCCCCCTTTACCCTTCTTCTTCTTCTTACCCCCGCCCCCGGATTTCTTGCCCTTCACCCCTTTAACCTGGGTGGGCTTGGGGGAATTTATAGGGGTGTTGCCGTGACTACCGGACCCAGTAGACCCAGGTTTGGGTGAGTTTGGGGCAACGGCTGCTGAAGTCTTGTGCGACATATCGCTGGAAAAACGAAATATTTGTAAAAAATAAATTCATACATTTTTAGATTTTAGAATTTTAATAACGGTTTAAATGTTTTTCTAAGTAAAATTATTAAATAAAAGAAGTGGTTTCAGTAGCTGTACATTATTTTTATACCATAGTTTTATTTAACAAGAAACAATGATTGTTCCATTTATACTTTATTTTAACATTGACCTAAACCATGCAAACATTACTGTTTTAATCCCACACATATATATATGTCTATATTGTTTCTTTGTTTGTTCTTTATATTATAATAAATACTTACTAAACATCCGCGACCCCCGTGTTGGCGCCACCTTGTGTTCCTTTACCCACCCCTCCTTTCTTGCGATCTTTCCTTCGTCCCTTGTAGTATGATCTAACAATGGGTTTAATACATCATAATAGGGGTTTTGTATTAGATAAATATTTTACAAAAAAAACTGCAAAACAATTGAATCTTAAAACGTTCAGTCTGGAGTGTTTTACTAAACGATAAAAAATAGTAACTGGTATATTGGCATTTATATGAACTGTCGTTGAACCCAAATACCCCCCCCCCACCTTTCACGAAGGGGCAACCATCTCTCGTCATCTGGGGTGTAATTCTCACGAAAATTCTGTGGCTTCGGATTCTTCTTCTTCTTTCTTTTCTTTGTTTTTATTATTTCTATGTTTGATCTGCAACAAAATTTGATTGACAGGTTGTTTTTTTGAGAAACCCTGAACAGTTTAGCGTATTTATCTGAAAATTAGGTAATTCAAAAAAAGTTCACCCTTAAAGTTACAAATGTGGTAACTCGTTAGCGGTCTTAAAGTTACAGAAGGTTTAGGAAACAGAACACCTGAGGTATATTGACTGTCATTGCCCTGCCATGCGAAATAAACAATTTTTATCTATCCAACATTACTTTTAAATCAGAGGAAAAATACAAGGCACTCAAATTAACCAAACAATAACTCACGTTCCTTCCGAAACAAGCGAGGTCGCCACATTAACCTCAACAACATCTTTCTCTTTCTGTTTCTTCACGTACCGAGGTGTAATACGCGACGCGTTTCGTTCCAGGTCATCAACGTCAACATGCACGGACAGATCGGACAACGATGGGAGATCCTCGCTTGCTCTAGTGGTGTGCGGTTAAGGAAGATATGGGGCGAAATGGTTATGGGGCGAAATGGTTATGGGGCGAAATGGTTGTTTGTGTATTTGATATAAACCGTGGTTAAAACGTTCCGGGCTACACATTTTGAGATTCAATTATGTTCTGCAGTTTTTTTGAACATTTAGTTTTTTTGTGGAGAAATGGCAGCAACATGGGAACGCATAAGTTATATTGTAGCCGATGTTTTTATCATAGTAATATACTAGGCAGTTGGCACAACAACTTTTGAATAACATATATTTCGACTTTAGCCTAATTTCTCCTGCTGTTAGTTATCCATGCAGCAAAAACAAAAGCTACGTTGTTGTTAAACTACGATATTACTTTGGCCACTATAAAAAGTTAAATATTAATATTCAATATCAGATGTTTCACCAAGTTTTCCAATATTCTCCGTATATAAATATAAATTATAATCAATATTGCATGCGATACTGAAGCACATGTCGTATCATTATTCAATCCCCAGCATATGTTAATCAACCATACTGTGTGAAACAGGATGTTTGGAAGTTGTTTATGTGAATATTACAAGTACCAAGCTGGTCTTTATATAACACTCACTCTTGTCTCATCTAACACTGAGGATGGTGCAGTTTCAGTTAATCAACTTTAACCATCCTCAGTGTTAGATGAGACACGAGTAAGTGTTATATAAAGACCAGCTTGGTACTTGTAACACCCACTCTTGTCTCATCTAACACTGAGGATGATGGAGAATGGGCGTGTTTTTGATTTTTTTAGTGGATACGCTGGAACTTGTGGGTATTTCTAGCCTTATAACCAACTAAATTAATATTTTACAAAAGAAAACCCAAAAAATGATTAAATCTCAAAATGTTTAATTCTATATGGATGCAGTTTTAGTTAATCAACTTTAACTATCCTCGGTGATTAAACTGCGATCCTGGTTAGTGTTCGCATATAGCCCAGAGGTTACGGGTTCAAAGCTTGTCGCTGCCACCATTGTGGGCGTATGAGTCTTTGGGCAAGACACTTAACAGCAATTCCTCGAACCCCATTTATAACCGCTAACGTTGCCCCAACATACGATAAATAAACTTACATTCATTCACTACATCATTGCCCCCCCCCCTACACAACCCCAACCACAAACATAAAGGATACTGATGAGCCTTGCTTGGGTTGAATCGCGAATATGCGAAAATTAGTTTCGCCAAAACTTTCACGTTCTTTGGATCCAAACTGTATAAAATAACAAGAGTTAAAAAAACAACAAACTTCAATAATAATTCTATATGGGTGAAGTGTGGGGTGATGGGACCTGGGATTCAGATCAGAGTTAGTCAATTGTGGGTTTAGCAGCCACGTTTTTATTTGACATTTTTCGTAGTTTTTACCTGTAGCGTGTTAAACAGAATATAGTCCAATGTTAACAATTAGACAAAATTTAACTTTTGGTTTTACAACATTTTTACCAATTATTCTGTCACTCTAATGTTTGAATATTAAAATTCCAATAAATATGCGCTATTTTTACTGTCAAATACTAGAATGATAATAATTAGTGATTTCTTGAATTTGTTAAATTGATTAAAGCGCAAATTAACGTTCAGTTGAACCAACAAACCTTAGAAGTTCCTCCAGAACGCTCGCTGCTGATTTCGGATCGTTATGCTTGAGCGAATATTCCGATGCCTCCCACATCAGTGATGTCATAATCGATGGCGGGCTCTAAAAGTGGGGGGGGGGGAATTTGGGGATTCATTTTTTGTTTCAAATTAAAATTACATTTTACATTACAGTATAAAAATACCACATTTTTTCTACAATATAATTTTTTTTAAATTTGTAAACATGTTTTCGTTTAAAATTACTTTAGATTAGAGGTTACTTGTTTTTATTTAAACCATGGGTTTTACAAGTCAGTAATATATATGTACATTAATAGGCAGCAAATCTGTGGTAGGTAGGTCAACACTTTTATGGAAATATGGGGAAATTCAGATTATACCTCATGTTGTTGCTATTAGTTGGAGAATTTTTAATAATTAATCTGTTATTTTGTAATTTATGTATGGCCAGAATATCCACATGGGATAATACATTGAATCCACGGCATGAACCAACAAGGCTGCTATGAAAGAGTCAATAAACTGGCTTATGCGGGTAAAATTATTTTTTCCTATAAACATAAAAAGATTCGAAATTCTACATTCGGAATTCTAGATTCGAAATAAAGTATTCTAGGATATCCTAGAATACCTAATTATTCTGTAATGTGCATCCTAAATGTAACACAATATATTTCACCTTATTCTTCTTATGCCACTGCATGGCACGTTGCATCAGCTTCGTCGCTTTCCCCTCCCCTTCATGTTGGGCACCATACAATGAAACCAGGCACGACACTAATGCTGGCGTGTAACTTAACGAACCCAAACTTTCAAGGACCTTGCATGCTTCACTTAACTGTAGGGAATAAAAGCAAATGTTAAAAATAATATAATTTCCAACAATCATTTATATTCTATATGTGTGAGGTCCTACAGTGAGGCACGCCATGGGACCTGGGATTTAGGCCAGAGTTGGCCCATTACCCCAACATTGTATATGCACATTCTATTCTATATGGGTGAGGTCCTACAGTGAGGCATGCCATGGGACCTGGGATTTAGGCCAGAGTTGGCCCATTACCCCAACATTGTATATGCACATTCTATTCTATATGGATGAGGTCCTACAGTGAGACATGTCATGGGACCTGGGATTTGGACCAGATTTGGCCCATTACCCCAACATTGTATATGCACATTCTATTCTATATGGGTGAGGTCCTACAGTGAGGCCATGGGACCTTCAGAACCTTCCTAACCCCATAAGTTGTACAAGAACACACACAGTGTCGGTGTCAAGCCTCGAACCCTGTACCCGTTGGTTACAATGCAATCCTTTATATTATCAGCCATACACTTACATTTCCCGACCCCATCAGCAGTTGTACAAGACACAACTTTACATCGGTGAGGTCAACTTCGGGTGAAAGGTCAGGGTCACTGTGTTCGCTGATGTATGTCTAATATAACATAGAAATATTATAATTGTGACTTGGTTGGTCACAAACAGCAGAAGATACATTTCAATAAATTAGTCGTTATTTTTTACAAAAAAAATCTTTTAAAAAACTTTCTCAACAATTCTCATGTTGCATATTTGTGTCTAACCCAATCATGGGTGGTGACATCACAATAGTTATTATGACATCATGCTACTTGTTATGACATCATACCTTTAAATAATCCACAGCTTTATTTGCTCCTTTCTCTCGACCAATCTGAGCCGTTTGAATCAAACACGGGATGTTGGTGTCCGTGTGTTCGCGGTGGAGAGACTTTAGTAGTTTGCGACACGCCTCCCACTGAGGGGGCAAGTAGAGTGTTGGTTACGTGGTATAATGTATACACTATGTTTGATTGTATACACTATGTTTGATTGTATACACTATGTTTGATTGTATACACTATGTTTGATTGTATACACTACGGTAATACATGCATGTTACTGCGTGTAGCATATATGGTGGTTCATGTATAGTAGGCTGGGGCAAGATGGGACATGTTTTATTTTCTTTAATCGTCTCGATAATAAATAAAGAACATTCACAGAATTATAAAACCGTATCCTCACGTTACTAAAAAGAGTAAACAATCGTTAAAAACACGATTAGAAATATTATATGATATCTATCTTACCCCACAGTTTTATATGGGTTGCATTTGCTTATCTTTAAAGAGGCCCGTGGCAAATGCCACCGACCAAAACAGTTTATAAACTTGGTAGCATTATTGCCAGCACTGTGGCATTTGCCAAACGCCACCGTGAATATCTAGGTCCAACGAACCTGGTTTGAATACATAAACAGCAATGCTCGGTTGAAATTGATTTTCTTCTTCTGGAACGGAACCAACTTGTTATCGAGCCCCGGAGCAACGGTTGCTTTCATTTTCTTGCGAGAGTCAAAAACATTTTGTTCCTGGAGTGAAAATGGGAATTTTTATCAAGAATATAATGTTGGGGTAATTGACCTACTTTGGCTCGTTCAATAGAAAGAACAAAGTTGAAGAGGAACATTTTTACAAAAGTATCGTTATTTATAAAAAGTTAAGTTTGTGGAAATTAAATGCAAGAAAAAACAACATATAGAAACATTTCGTTCCCACTGGGATAAAAATATAAATTCGATTTCCGTCGTTTCGTACATTCAGATAAGACTACATTTGGTGACAATATCCACCAGCTACCGACCACCTACGGTAGTGACTTACCCTATTAATGCTGATGATATTGTTTGATGCAACAGCAACCAATGCGATGTCAGTTGGTCGTAACCGAATCACTTGGTTGTAAATCGTCAACGCTTCGTCCGTTTTTCCCTGGAGTTGTAACGCGTATGCGAGTTGTACTCTGTAAGGGCAGAAGAAATCAATTTCTGGTGACGTTGTAAAAATGCACTCATAGTTGTCAAACACAGTGAACCACATTGATTAATGTGGTGAATGCAATATTAATATACTTTGGCTCTGCTTTTTTGTATAGACACCTAAAATCTGGGATGACATTGTCAAAATACAGTTACACTTATGGTTGTCAAACATAGGGAACCTCATTGATTAATGTGGTGAATGCAATATACTTTGGATCTGCTTGTTTGTATAGACACCTAACAGCAGGGTAAACAACTTTAACATTAAAACTGGGCTAAAATATGCAAAGTTTTAAAGTTGAGTTGTCATGCCACACCAAGCTCCCAACACGTTGCGTTGAACATTCCAAGTTACGAGCTAAACCACTGTGCCCTTTACACTTGTGACGCAGACAGAAATTAAAGTAAGAAAAAAAATTCAAAAAATTAAAGTTATAGAATAGGGGACAACCCCTAAAGTCTGCACCCCTGCACACCACACCCCCACACAATACAAACCCCCACCTTATAACAGACACCTCGGCATCGACCTCATCTTCAGCCACATCCGGATCATCTTCGAACATCTCTCGACAAACCCTCTCGGCTTCAACCAACGTAACCCTCGCTTCTTCCACTCTATCTTGCCCCAATAACCAACAACCCTTGTTGTAAAGCTGTTCGTACGTTTCGATCGGGAAGCCCATCTCTGTCTGTTGGTCAATTAATGTTATTAAGGTTACATTCTCAAATGAAATATCTACTGTATGTTCTAATATATTTATTTTTATGAATGGTATGAGGTTTTACTGTGGTTTTTGGGGTTGCAAGCTATGCAGGTCTGGGATTCTACACTACATTAATGACCAAACATTACAACCAATAAGTTGGATTTGTTTCACAGGATTGTGTTTCCAACTATCCCTGCCTCCCCTATGGTTATAAGTACGCTGCCTATGCTTTAACCACCAATACTAAATCCCACACTCTATACCACTCAAATACAACATTCCCTATCTAAACCACACGTACACATATGACCCCCACTACACCCCATGACACACCCCACCCACCCCCACCTTCACTCCATCAAACGCGGACAGCGCAGCATGCACGGCCGATATATTCGTCATCCGTTCCTCTTCATAATCGTCCGAACATTCCTTGATCAAGTTCTTGTAAACAATCAACGCTTCGCTGTACTGACCCAGCTTGTACAACTTGAATGTATGGGGGTAAAAATTAAAAACAATATTGTGCTTGGTAGCAGAATACAAAATATACAATGATTGGGATTGTTGTAGGTTAGTGTTAAGTGTCTTGCTCGAGATACATATACCCCGCAAGGCGTATTTTATAGGAATGTATTTCAACTACCCCTGCTTCCCATGTATATATCTCCGTGCCTATATTTACATCTTATTTAAAACAATCATAAATAATATTTTCCACTTACAACTTGTGCTTTGAGTTCCAACAGCCTCGGGTCTGGATCTTTCACTTGACTGATTGTTTCCAAAGCTTCTTCTGTATGTAGCAACCGATACTGGCAATATGCTTTCTCAAATACGAGCACACTGTGGGTGAATATGAAGTTAATATCGGGCATGGGAGTGGCAACCATGGGTCTCGCCGCATATGGAGCATGTTACATTTAGATATACATAAGCAGTCTGGTGTTACAGTAACGGGCAAATTGGACCTAAAATCCTAGATCTCATGGCGTGCCTTCTTGTAGAACCACACCCATATAGAATAGAATGTACTTATACAATGTTGGGGGTAATAAACCAACTCTAGCCTAAATCTCAGGTTCCATGGCGTGCCTTACTCTAGGACCTCACCCATATAGAATAGAATGTCCATATACAATGTTGGGGTAATGGGCCAACTCTGGTCTAAATCCCAGGCCCCATGGCGTGCCTCACTGTAGGACCCCACCCATATAGAATAGAATGTGCATATACAACGTTGGGGTAATGGGCCAACTCTGGTCCAAATCAAGGCTACCATGGCGTGCCTGCTTTTCCAACCCCCACTTACTCTTTAATCTCGGCAGTTGCGTCAATGAACTTAGTAGCTTCACTGAACTGGTTCATTTGCATCATACAAACCACTTTGCAATGCATGGCTTCAACATCTTCTTTCCCTTCCTTGCTGTGGATGACTGGGGACAAATGAACATTAATTATACACTAGCATACCTGCCCACTACACAACAATCCACCCACAAACTTACATTGGTGGTGACTTGTAAGCGGGCACGAGGTGCATGAAACAGAACACCCGTGTTATGATGACTGTAGTTGCCCCGCCATGCTAAGAACAAACAGCATAACAGCAAAAACAAAACCGAATACAAAAAATATATTTTAAACAAGTTGTAATTTTCCACTTACTTTTATTCGCAGCTTTCAACGCTTGCTTATAATCAGAGATATTAATAAACTTATTTAACTCCGTGTAGAGCTGAACCAAGTTGGTTGGGTTGGCGTTTGCCATGTTAACGATATTCTGCTACAAACGTAGTATTGTAAGCTTTATATACCTATAATTTACTAGATAACACAATATTTACGAAGTAATTAATTGTTTCTTAATTAAATTTGTTAATTTTCCAGCTTTTTGCAAAATCTGCACAAGCCGATGACACGTGACTGTTAACACGCATGATTGGTTTCGCATAAAATGTTGTAAAAATTTCAATATTATTTTTTTATGATTTCTGTCAATAAACTTTAAAACCAATGTTTTTTTTCTGTGTGTGTCTTTGCTATAAACAGTTTTTATAACGCGACTTATTGCTGGAATACACCGGTGTTTACTCCCCATTCTGTAGCAAACTACATGCTCGCTAACGGCATCTGACGCTTTACTAAACTATTTTACAATCCGATAGATGACGCATTGTGGTGGCTGATATAAAATCATTTGGGGATCAGTCGGTTTAGACTTTGTTGTCATTATTTCAACAAATTTGTATAATCTAGCGTTAAATTTAATCGGTCGATTAGGCCTGGATATTTTTTACGATTTCGGTCAACCAGTTTTAAATTTAATCTAATGCCTTTTCGTTTCTTTATTATAATCACTCAATATTAAACGACTTAAGTTAAGTCCTCCCTTTGTAACGATCTACATGCTCGGTAGCGACACCTTGCGCTTACACTTCAATAAAAAAAAACATGAACACTTACGTGACCAAAAAACAAATAGCTCACGTACGCCAAAAGTGGCACGATGTAAGAATATGTTGCTTCCACAAGAGTGCGCATACAAGCAAATAAATCGCGTGTTTTGAGCGTGTGGTGCATGTTATGCTTTAACAGTGAGTATGAATGTATGCGGTATACAACTATGGGGTAAAACGGATACCGTTAGCATATAATATCTCTTCTTTGTTTACTGTAAATGGGACGATAAAAGTGAATGAAAATATGGGCCATCTTACCCCAATCAACAGTATAAGAAGACATGTATTTACTAATGTTTTGACATTATGTTATTTCATCCACCGAGTAACAAACGTAATCTTATTTTTAGAAAGCCATCCAAACGACAACTGTGTTGTAATCCGACTGTACATCTACGTTACAACGAGTTTAATTCACCGTGGGTATAATACATTCATAACACCCCGTTTGATCGGTGATTTATTCGGGGTTTTAATTCGATTTGCTTCGCTTAGAAACGACACGAGCCGACGTTGGTGCGACTAAAGCTAATCCCTATGTTTGTAAACAAATTAAAGATTTAGTTTCGCGTATTATCTCGGATTTGCAATCGTCCCGTATCATGTTTCTCCCTGTTTGAAACATTAGCTCTGCTCATTTATTTTGCCTGCAATTAGTGAAGTAATGTCGGGACCCAGCGACAGAGTGGTAATAATTTATCAAAACATTACAGTCGGGTGTTTGTTGTTGGTTGGGGGAAAATGGAAACAACGAACGCGGTAATTACCGACTAAGTAGTTGATTATTATAACAGCGCAACTTCTAACAGAACGTTTACTTGACTTAATACAAGGGAAGATTGTTGGAATCTCATTCTAACATTTTCCACAAAAAATTATAGTGATGACGTCACATGCGGATACGTCACGAAAATATACAATACGGTGTGACGTAACATAACATCGCAAAAATTAACATTCTATACATCGCAATTCGCTTGTTAATTAATCAACTACAAGTCACTGAGAGTTTTGTATGTTGGGTTTAGCAGCCAAGCTTTTATTTGACAATTTTAAGTATTTTTTTTCCAGGAATATGCTTACGCCGTCCCTCTTACCCCACAATGTTATACACCTAACTAACACCCCGAACTTTTGTTTGTCGCTTCGAATATGGCAGCGAAGATTGAAAGTGTTATGTTAGAAAAGCAACACATACAAAACATGGCGATTAAAATATTTATCTAATGCCAAATGATAACCAACAATGAGGTTCAAGTTAAACTTGGATATTCTTGACCGCAGCAAATACTTTAGTTCTGAGAAACAATATTAGTTGAAACCAACACACAACTTATCCGGTTCCAAGCCCGAAACCTTCTTAATATGTTGTCCAATGTAGATCATAACTTGGCTTATCAATCTTAGCCATGTTTGCATTGCAGGGAATTTTGCTAAAGACACCAACCAGAAATGTCTCTGGCATTTGTACCATGGCGTGCAATCATAGCATAATGAAGTCACTTCAGCATACTTTGGTGTAAAAACGCAAAGATTACAAAATGACGTAACTTGCGAAAAATTTTCGAATTATATCTGGATTTGTTTTAAATAACTACAACTCGCACTGTGAGTTTATTTTAGCAGCTACGTTTTTATTTCCCACTTTTACGCAAGTAGTTTTATTCGTAGCGAGTTTTAACGATTATCGTTTCGCCGCTAATTCCATTCTTTTCGTTGTTTTGTATTGGGCGAACCAGAAACAGTGTACCTGTTTGTGGGATAAACGACAAACAGTGGACCAGTAGGCGACATCACTAAAACTTATTAATTCCATTTAATCCACGACGTTTTATCTGCGTTTGATTTTTGCGACTAAAACCCATGAGCTGAAGTGCAATGACACTGCGGTCGGATAGAAATCTTATAAACTCGAAAATTTTAAATCTCGATTTGTTAATCCCCGATGTAGAATGTAATACACAGGATTACAAATGAAACGTCACAATTATCCAACAATCACTCGAAACCCGGATTAGAACGCAACGCGAGATGCCTATTGGATTTCTATGATTATGACGTCACCGTGAAATGAGATTTAACGAATTTTTTAAAAGTTTTGTAGATTTTAAATTATATTTTATATGAAATAGAAATAAATTGTTTAAATTTTACAAAAAGTGAGTGAAAACCGCAATTAATTATTCTTTTTGCTGCTAATTTCATTCTCTTCGTTGTTTTAATTAATTCGATCTTCGCTATCGTACTCGAAG
Source organism: Ciona robusta (assembly GCF_009617815.1). Taxonomy (NCBI): domain Eukaryota; kingdom Metazoa; phylum Chordata; class Ascidiacea; order Phlebobranchia; family Cionidae; genus Ciona; species Ciona robusta. The sequence goes on along the minus strand of NC_143242.1, from coordinate 8,024,899 downwards.
AGATATAAGCACAATCTATGTCATACTAATTGTGGAACAATTTAACGGTTGCGACAAAACGAACGAGATTTTTGTAGCTTTTATTACTTCGGGGCTGTTAAAGACACTTCACAAATTATCCAACGAATTCCGGCGATCAAATAAAACTTTTCAAATCAACGAAAATAAATGATTCTGCATCTCTATTGTTGTAACTTTAAATTGATGCAATTTAAATTGTCAATCGTTCTGTGACGTAACAATCCCAGTTATTCTAAACGCGGTGCCGTCTCATCTTACATTCGAAAGTTTTTATAACGCCCGAAAGCGCGTTTTAACAATTACCATTATTACGTCCCCTCATCAAACAAGTGACACCAACCATTACCGAAGCAAAAAGAGCGTTAACGCGAACGCCGCGATTTTATCTTGACATTATTGTGTTTGTATAACGCCCATCTTGCCCCCGTTGAATCGGGAAAAGCCAAATCGTAACTCATGGGCGTCAATTTATAAATATCTTTTCAAATTCGACCCATTATCGTTAGGCGGTCACTTAATGACGTCATCGGGTGATGACGTAAGGGAAATTTGCGACAAAAATATTTTGGTAACAAGAGAGCTGGGATGTTAATGTTTGTAACTGTAGTTAAACTGTTAAGTTTGAATAAAATTTTAATCAACGTACAATATGTTGTAGGTAAACCAAAGCTATTATTTTGATAACAACACAACACATCTCTGTGTATTACGACTTTATGTAAAATATTGAGACGTGAATGAATGAACATCGCACTATAACTATGAATAACGTTTGATAATCGGCTGAAAACTTTTGTTGAATTAGATTAACGTTATATTGAGTGGTGTAACAGGTTAAGAATAACCAAGTAATATTAATGTAAAAGTAATGTTTCAAATGCGGCTCCGAAAAATAAAGTTAGACGTACATTGTAGTAGGTGGGGTAAGATGGGACATACTTTCATTATCTTCTATCGCCCCATATGGTATTAAACAAAGAATATTTACAGAATTATATAACCCGTATGCTCACGACTGTAAAACAGCGTTGTTGATTGTTAAAAACACCATACTAGGAAGAATGGGATATACTATGCTATGCACCCAGTAATATAATGCGTTTTCACATACACGACCAGCAACTAAGAGTTAGTTTGTATCTGTCGCGAAAACAACGAAAATATTTTGATAATAATTATAGTTACGTCACAGTGCTATTTGTTTGCTCAATGTTGTTCTAATTGTTTGCTATGTAAGATAACAATCATGCATTGTTTCACTTGTTTGCAAATAATGGTTACAAGAGTGTGAATGGCGTTCCTATTGTGACGTCACAATGCGAACAGACGATTGCTACTTTCGATTATATCATGATGACGTAACAATGAACACTGTTGCAACAATAGTTCGCAGCGATTTCGGGAAAGTTGTAAAATGAGCGTCGCTTATTGGTCAATTAGTTTCGCGAAATTTACGACGGACAATTAAAACGCAAAACCGCGAGAAGCGCGGTCTTGAAACGCGTTTGTTACGTCATAATGTAGGGCTGAAAGGTGCTAATTGTTCACTTTTCGATGACCCTTCCACGTGTGACGTAATAAACACAACGCGACCGACGCCATTTCGAGTTGTAAAATATATTTATGGCCCACGTGACCGAACACACGGGAGCGGTAAAGAGCAAACCGGAAAACCGAAAAAAATGTTTTTAAAAAAAGCAAAAATTTGTTAAAAAATATATTACTGGTGGGGTAAGATGGTTTATGTTTCATTCACTTTTTCCATTCAAATTGGTAGTAAACAGAAAATATTTACAGAATTATAAAACTATATATCCTCACAACTCTAAAAAAGCATTGGTAATTGTTAAAAACGCGATTAGGAAACAAGGGATCTTGTATGCTAACGGTAGTCATCTTACTCAACAGTACATTTAAACTAAAATAGAAACCGCATTTTTCTGATTCATTTTAAAATTACACGATTTGTTACAAAATGGCTGACTGGGATAATTTATTGCGAGTTTTCGAGTGGATTAAAATATCTTAGCTTGGTAATAAACAAGCGTAGGAGACAGCAGAGCTTCAGCTCTTAACTTAAGCCGAGCATCAATCTGTAATTATGTCTGCTGTCTGCCACCCAAGGCGTGCTACTGCGCATGACTGCTACTGCGCATGTGTAGTGTGGTTCTGCGCAGGTATTAAGTGTTATTTAGCAGCCACGCTTTTATTTGACGCCTTTACTTAATTTTTACCCATAGCGTGTTTTAACGACTGTGGTTTTGCTACTTATTCCTTTCTCTTCATTGTTTTAATTAATTTGACAACATGCACCTAACATGCATATTTCTGCGCAGGCGCACTATCGTTGTGCACAATGCGCATGCGCAGAATAACTAATGTGCACTATATGTTGTAGCATATGACATATCTCTCTTTCGGTGTCAAATAAACGATTCCCCGCCGATATAAACGCCATGTAGTTATGTAGAGGTGACATGCATATACAGTATCACACCATACATGTTGTGCTTAGGCATCTTGGCGTTTATTAATCTTTACACAGCCCCCTACCCCATGATATGACATAATTACAAACATGCTACGCAGTATCCGTACTATGAGGTTAATGACGTAAACAAAGGCCTTGTATGACGGGACATTACACGTTTGTAATGCTGTTATGACGTCATAGTAAGGGTGATTTTAGAATTTTTGGCTGATTTAAATTCATGATCAGCAGATGTTTCGGACGGTAACTTGGTGGATAGTAACCTCTTTTACACTGATGGTGGACCAAGTTACTGTCCGGATACTTAACTACAGGTTACACATGCAAAACGGACATTTTAAAAAATAAAATGCTTTAAAACCGACGTTAGAACGCGTTCTATCCACATATTTCAATATTGAACTAAAACGAATATATTCCAAACTAAGACATTAGAAAATCTTAAGTGTTTTTAAAATATACGTTTAGCAATAATACCACGTGTTCATACTTACCATTCTAATAAGCTGTAATGCATTTCAATTTATGGAATAACTGAAAGTGGTAATTTAAGACATTTCTCGCCGGCGGAAAAAAGGAAGAAGGCGAAAGATATCGTTGAGACACAGGTGTTGTATTCTATAACACTTGGTCGGTGTGAAGCGAACAGGTCGCATAACTCGAGTATTACATTCGCAGTAGTTAAGAATATTGTTTGCAGTTTAACTAATTTACTAATTACAAAAGTTGCTGTTGCGTTCGAGATATTTTAGTTTTTAAAAATAGATTTGAATATTTTTTTCGACAATTGTTTGCATTTTTATATCATCAGTCGTAATAGTAGAAACAAGGATATTTCGTTGCGGATTCAGTCGTTACAATTGTTAGATCAATGCTATTTCAGTTTTAAAAACTATTTTTAGCTATTTTACCAAAAACACAACGAGTCGCTGTTTTTATAGACTTAAAACAGATACGGCAGTTTAGCGTATATACGAATTGAATTAAACAATTATATAAAATATTCTAACATTTACTTATTTTTAGAATCTGAATAGCCGTTTCGCGTTTCTGATCAAACAGAACAGAATGATTCTTAACCAATCCCACCCCCCTAATCAAGTGGGTGACCGCGGTTCGTATCTCACCCAGCATAAAACCGGATTCGACATCGCGTCACTGGTGTCATCGGACCCAAAGACGTCACCAAAGCTATCTGTGACGTCATCCCACAGCGAGATTTTGGAAAAACTTTATAAAAGCGGGAATTTCAACTCTGGTAGGTTCCACCCGTACAGTACATCACCCCAGAAGTCGATGTCAAGAGCGAACCTGACTTCATCAAGCCCCGACAGCGGTTCCGACGATTACCACAGGCATAAAAAGTATCGGCGACACCGGGATTCGAACCCAAGGTCCCCGGATTCCACCCAAGACCCCACAACCACTAGGAACGAGCGATTAACCCCCGATGCCCCAACTTCGCCGCATAATGAACGCAAATCCCCAAGGGACCCCTACCGTCCCTTCAGCGGGTCTAACCTTCCATCTTACATGCATAACACCCCGTTTGCAGCTGCAATGGCGGCAGGGGTGCTCCCATTCCCTCTTACCCCATTCGGGGGGCAACTACCTCCAACTACAGTCCCCCCATCACCAACCGTTACCCCACCCTACCACACCTCCCCTACCCCGACTCGACAGACAACCCCGAAACCCCACCCCCCTAATCCCCTACCCTCCCCGCCCACCGACCCCGTCACGCTTGAACGAATTTCCCGCCAAGCTTTCATCCAAGCTGCCGCGTCATCCCTCAACCCTCCGCCATTTTCGATCCCACCAGGATTCCAACAAACTTGTCTTCAGAGATACCCTGGTTCGCCCCCAAACCACCAATTCGACCAAGTTGCTGGGTTAGCTCTACGTGGGGCGTTCGGAGCCCCCCACCCTCCTTTGCCCCCCACGGCCCCCTACAACCCGTGGTTATTACGTCACGCATCTGCTACGTCATCAAGACCGTTCCCGCCACACTTCGCTGGTGAGTGATTGTGACGTAACAATATTAATTTTGGCGCAAACTTTATTAAACTTAGATCATAACATTTGTTTATATACTCCTTAAACATGCTGTTGCTGAAGATTTCTTCGTGTGGTTTTTGGCCGCTCGAAATCACATTCACGAAAACTGCCAAAACATACCTTTTAACCTTTAATATCTTGTTTAAAATATATTTTTTTTGAAACCTAAATCTACATTAACCGTTTTTATAATATCGCTGCTAAAATGTTTCGCCTAAAAGTTTCCGATGTTTTTGTCAAAACATCAGCCGCCATTTTTAAATTTACATCGGGAAAATCGGCGGGAATTAAACGCCTCAGCCCCCGCGTTGGGTTTCTAATTTCCCCCAATGTCTGACAGCCCAGGATCCACGTATTTAATGCACTTGTTAATAAGTAGGTATAGTTCAACTATTCTAAACTTCATTCCCACGAACCAGGGAACTTGAAACGCCACATTAACTCGCTATAGTGACTGTTAATCCATGAATGAAATAAATACAAGTTTTATGTACCATGACATGAGTGCTAAAACTACATTACGATAAAACGTTAAACTATTATCTAACGTTGCAAAGCAGGCTTTAAACTGTAATAAATCCGGTGAATTAGGCCCTGATCTATAATGTTAATGAAGTTGGACGATTCCCGTAACCAGTTAAAGTTAGAATCAAGCGCTACGAAATACTTAGCAAACAAAAGTCAAGCCCAACAAATATTTTCCTATAATAGATATATTTCACCTAAATATTTACAAGAATTTATCTTTCGATAAAAAACTTGAACTAGATTTCATTAAAACCAACATTTCGTCTGCCGTACGACGGAAACTTCTTTAGAATTATGGTGAAAATGGTTGATAAACGGCCAGTTGAAGTTCGGTTCCCACCAACTTCGGTCGTTGGTCAGCGTTTCAAAATCTTCAATGTCGATCAGCGCGGTTAAATATACATAAAGACAAATGTTTCTAAAGCTTGATGTATATAATTGTAGCGCGACTTGGTATATAAATATCTTATCAGGATAAGATGGTCCAGGTTTTCATTTTATTTTATCGTCCTCTTTATAAACCGTATCCTCGCGAACTTAAAAGAACGTTGGTACCGGTCTATCTGTACACTTTACCGCAAAGTACTTTATTTTAATAGTGAGTTATGTATACATACACTGTGTATTGTGATATTTCATAACTTTAATCTTTTTAGAAGCATTTACTTTAAAATCACCAGTTCGAAATGTTCAAAAAACAAAACAAGCACGGGATCAGAATATGGGATATTATGTTCTAACAAAGTAACAGTATGCACAGTATTATAATGTCCGTGGCAAAACACTTCAACTAAATGCCGCAACCGTTAACTTCTAAACACAGATCTAACCCTTTGATCTTCGTCTGCAAATTAACGATAATCGACCCTGAGATAAACTTAAAAACAAACATAACCTCGTATGTAACGATCCATTAATCACCCCCTGCCCTATAACACGGCACCGAATCCTTGGTAATACGAACTGCTGATAAGAATCACAACCGACATAACGCCCGCCCATAAATTACAGTAATTGATCATAATTTATAAAACGTTAAAATAAATAATTTTGTTTTCTTAACAATAAAAACGTTATATTTTGTTCGTTTTATAATGTTTCTATGTTAGAGTGTAACGATGGAGATATTTCTTTGCAAATAATATTTACAATAAATAAAGAAGTAAACTGCGAAAAAAGCGTGAAGCGCCGTTTCAAAGCGGATGTGACGTCACAATGAATCATTTTAATTCCGCAAACGTTCAAGGTTAAAATCGCGATCGTTTGAAGATTAACACCGGGAGAAAATATCATTTCCTCTATCTATATTATTGCGTCACAAAACGCATTATCGCGTCATAAACACATTTGTTGCGGCGACAATCAACAAACCCTTAGGCTGTCCGGTGTGAGAGAACAAATCGCGTATGTGACGTCACAATACCCATGGTTTCCGACACAAAGGAAATGTTCTACAATACACGACACCATGTTCCATATGTTTAATTAATTAATTAAAACTGTTTAATTGTTGGGTAAATTAACAATGAAACAAGTTTATCAATGCTAGCATTGTGACGTTGGTTTCTACCATTATTACGTATGTATAATCGGGTGGGGCAAGATGGGACATGTTTTCATAACATTTTTCATCCCATTTGGTAGCAAACAAAGATTATTTATAGGGATATATAACCGCATCCATTTTACACCAAACTACGATCATTTTTTGAAAATTTAAACATATTTAAAATGTAAATTCTAACACCCTATGTTACGTCATAAACGACCTAAACTAACCCCATTGTCTCACAGACCCTCTACTACGCGCGAGGTTCGGCTTATTGATGGCGAATCCATTTCAACGAAAACCGAAGCGGATTCGAACCGCGTTTACACCGGGTCAACTGTTAAGACTTGAACACGAGTTTGATAAAAACCATTACGTGGTTGGAGCTGAACGTAAACAACTTGCAAATAACCTCAAGTTGACGGAAACTCAGGTAATTTATGCGATTTCTATGTTTGTGGTGGTTTAGAATGTTTTTATGTGCTTATAAGCAAGTACGAGGTGTATGGAACAGAACACTTCTGTTATAACGATTGTCGTTGCCTTGTTCTGCGAGGATAAATAAGTTACATTTATACAATCATACAAAAGTTACCAAATTGACTTTATCGCCTCAACTGGAAAATATCGGATATTATGTGCTAACGGCATCCATTGTACCCCACCGTGCTCTTTATAAAAGTTAACCCCTTACTTTGCTTTTACAGGTGAAAGTTTGGTTCCAGAATCGTCGAACGAAGTTCAAGCGACAACGAATCGAAGAGAAAGGTAGCGGGAAAGGGGAAGTCCCCCAGGATTACGTCATATCCGAGGACGAAGAATTCGACGACGAAGAGGAAGTGACGTATCCACCTGTCAATCAAGCGTCAATCAATCAAAATGACATTCAGGAACCCGGGTTTAAAGCGTCGAACGATTGTGACGTAACGCAAGCGTCTATGACGTAATAATACGATCATTGTTTGTATCGAGATGCATGTTGCTGTAGTAGTTCGTTCCATACGTCATCGTTACGTCATAAACTGCGAAATGCGTCGTTGTATGACGTCACAAACAATGACGTCATTGTCGTAACTTTTGTTTCGAGATTTGAATAAAAATAAGATTTCTATAAAAGTTTCTTTAATTAATTATTCTGGAAATAGAAAGAAATTCACCATTGCGATTAATAGATGGCACTGTGACGTCACAGTGCTATTTCTGTTAAAAGACCTGGACGCGATTCGCGGTTGGACGCGAAGTGGTAATTGTACTTTATATGTGGAATAATTAGCAATCGTGGGGGGATTTCCATGGCAGATTAATATGTTTATTATGGGAAAGTGTGGGTTTAGAAATGTCATGAATTATATTTGTTTCTTAGGTGTAATATATATCTACGCTGTGGTGTAAACGCAGCTTAAAAGAACAAACAAAGAAATATCTACGCTGACCTGCACTGAACAACGCTGGGTGTAGATATTTCTTTGTTTATGCTCTTTCACACTGTCCAATATTTCTTCGATATTTTAAGCGAAGTTTACACTACAGCGTAGCTCGTCTCGGTGTAAAAAGAACAAACAAAGAAATATCTACACCCAGCGTTGTTCAGCGCATGCTATAGCGTGTCAAACATTTTTCATTTGTTTTATATTCTTGAATTTATTTCTAGAACAGCAGCTTCTAGAATTAAAGTGAACAATTGAGATATCGTATTGCATTATGAGACAACAATTGGTTTTAAGATGGAATAGTATTGCATATATTACGTAATAATAGTCTATTATTTCACATTTGAAATGCAAATAATCGCTTCGTTTTCACATTAAATATTAAAGCAGCTATTACAGAACAATATCATTTGTCTGCCAATTATTACATCACCAGTTGTTTGTCACGTCATAATACAAAACAATTGAAAAATATTTTCAAACATTCAAATAATGCTTACCAACATAGACAACCTATATAATGTGCTCAAGTGTTTAATTTCGTGGGAAAGACAGTTTTGGAACAATTTAAACACCGGTTTGTGTTAAACGTGTCGACAATTACACAAAGTGTGGTCTGCCTACTTTTATAATATCTCATGGCCTGCCTAACTTAAAATTTATGTTAAAACTAAAGTTCTCAATTCCTTGCAGCGACCACGTTTTAACAAATATTTGTAAATATGTTTCAACTGTAAGCGTGTTTTAACGATTGTTGCTTTCTCGCTATATATCCTGGCTTTTCGTTCTTTGGGGCTTGTAGTTTAGCTTTTTTTGTTGCACTTTTATAGTTTTTGAAATTATTTTTATTTGAGCTTTGTTCTGCATAATATTTTATCGTCGCTCCCGCAATTAAAGGGATAAAAGTTATGTTTTTTTACCTTAAGTTGCACACAGTGAAATGCCTTTGATAAGCTTAAACGATTTACGGCTTACTATGTGGTTTGCTGTCCCGACACTGAGTATGGGCGTGGCAGAGGAATGCGGACACAATTACATTGAAGCTTATATAGATTATGAGTGATTAGTAGCAACTGTTTATTGTTGCCTCGCCGGGATTTGAACCCGGGTGTCCTCGGGTTATGAGAAGCAGGATAATTGACCTGGGAGCTTGGGTTTGAATCCAGGCCAGGGTTGGAGAACCAGGAATCCTGAGTTCGAATCCAGGCCAGGGTTGGAGAACCAGGAATCCCGGGTTCGAATCCAGGCCAGGGTTGAAGAACCAGGGATCCTGAGTTGGAATCCAGGCTAGGGTTGGAGAATCAAGAATCCTGAGTTCGAATCCAGGCCAGGGTTGGAGAACTAGGGATCCTGAGTTCGAATCCAGGCCAGGGTTGGAGAACCAGGAACCCTGGGTTTAAATCCAGGCCAGGGTTGGAGAACCAGGGATCCTGGGTTTAAATTGAATCCAGGGTTGGAGAACCAGAGATCCTGGGTTCGAATCCAGGCCAGGGTTGGAAAACCAGTGATCCTGGATTCAAATTCAGTCCAGGGTTGGAGAACCAGGGATCCTGGATTCAAATCCAGTCCATGGTTGGAGAACCAGGGATCCTGGATTCAAATCCAGTCCATGGTTGGAGAACCAGGGACCCTTGGTTGGAATCTAGACTAAAAGCTTAATATTAAATCCAGTAATCTTTTAAATTCATTGAAGTTGACTCAAAATTACAAGACGGAAGTAAATGACAGACCAGGTGATACGTAACAATTACGAACAATTAATCGGTGATGAATGGTAATTATGACGTCAGTTCCGCTTTTCGGCGAAGTTTGATTTAAATCTCACAGGGTGTCGCCCTTTACGAGAGTAATATAATTAAGTTTTTATTTTTCTCTATGAATACGATAGCAAAGATTTAAAACAAGAAAGAGAATTAGCATCAATATGACAGTCGTTAAAACTATGGGTAAAAACTACTTGAGTAAAAATGTCACATAATAAAAGCGTGGATGATAAACTCATAACAAAATATAACTGTACGTAGGTATACCCCATATACGGCCCCTGTTCAAATTTTTCAAAGAAACGTCAATTAAAACACGTGGTTTGTGAGCGGAAACAAATAGCTAGCGATTCTAGAAACATATATACTGACGTCACAAAGGTTTTATACAGTGACTATGACGCCATATGACCGACACCGAGTTCTTCCGGATTACGAATTCCGGAATGTTAACCGCTGTCACGTGACGAGCGTCGCGTAGCCGTCCAAGAAGATTAGCGAAATAGAGATCGTATAATTATCCCATAGAAATCGTGTAATTAACGCTCCGAGACGATAGCGTTTAAGTAAATGATGGCGTTGAAGGTAGCGGAACACGAGATGAACTGCAATCAGTAGTTTCTATGTCTTGTAATCGACTTAAACTTTAACAATCACTAAGTTGTCGTTCATCAACAAACCTTTCGTAGTTGACGCGCGGATGAATATTTTACGAGAATTTAATCGTGAAAAATAATTCATGGTGTGGCGTTATAACCAATGACGTAATTGTTTCGTGACGTATAAGCTAATGACGTGAAAGGTTCGTATATAACGTGACGTAGAATGTTGCGTAAACGCAATGGCGTAATGCATTCGTGACGTATACAATGAGATGTGTAAATTAATGACGTAGTATGTGAAGTCACGTGTAAATGAAATCCTGAACGATATACTTTGTCCTGTTTAATCTAATTATTGGTAAAAATGACTGGGCGTAAAAGTTGTATGCTATACACCTAGTGAATATTCGCAAGCATATTGTTACTTCGATAGCTTTCGTCGTCAAATTTGAAGGATATGCTTCTTACCCCAAATAGAATAAATTAATAGAAAAAATAGGGGGCTCGTGGTTGGTAGCCATATAACGTATCCACATAAACCCTGGCCATTACCGCAATTACCCCAAAACCCCTAGTTATATAACATTGAATCTGTTCACCCATTAATTGCGTCCACGCCACGTTGCGTGCCACGTTTGGCTAAGCTTAGCGTTACGTAGCGTAGCTAAGCGGCGCGTATCGATTATTCAACTATTGTTACGTCAGCGATTTTAGAAGGCGAGACAATGCGTGAAAATATTTTAATTGTTCCAACAATCGGTTATTATAATCAATTCTAGAACGAACCTGATTCACTTTTGCGACAAACAAAGATTTAATCCTCAAGTAGTACTTCAAGTGAATGACATTTCTTAATTTAAATCCTGGGTTTACAAATCCAGGCAGGTTGAGTATCACGGTGTGTTAGTGCAGCTTCGTTTCACATAGCTATAATTTGCAACAGCAAGTCTTAATTTCGTGTAAATTAATTCTTATATATCTACTTAGTACGTCTGGAGGTTTAAGTTGAGTATGAGGTCAGATATGTTCGGTGCTGCGTGTTTGTCCACCGAATGAATGGCAATGGTGCAAATTAAACTGCGCTCACTATGGTAGAAGATGTGTTTAACTGCCCCCACCGGTAATTAACGATTCGCGAAAGCGAGAAAACGTCTCTGATTGCATAAGTCGGAACTGTGACGTGACAATTAATTCTCGTTTTGAAATGTCGCGATGTTTTAACATTAATCATCCAGATTGTTTTCGCGTTAATGCGTTGCACCTTTTTTTCATTTCATGTTTAACGTTCTCTCGTTTGACTTAATGTTCGATATTTGATCATCATTTAAATACAGAAATAGTTTGTTTTAATTAATTAAACTATCGTATCTTCACCTATTTAGCATCCACGTTTTTAAAACTTTTCCCAAGTAGTTTTTACCTTGTGTGTCGTCTTTGGTTTACGTTAAAAGTTATTACGACCATCATTCCACAAAAGCAGCAAAGTATTTCAGACAAATATCGATAAATGTAAATACACGCTTATTTATGCGGTATTTTAATACATTGTCAGTAAATGTAAGATTATAATACATTTTTATTTTAATTTTAGGCAACTTTGCCTTTTAAACAACAGTCTAATGCACACCGGATACAGGTCGCATGTAATTTCACTATAGATGCGATATTAATTGGGCAAGAATTTTAATCTATTCCCCCTAAGTTTCCCCACAAACAAAAGATCGACCTTTAAATGGAATTTCCTAGAATTGAGAGTTCGCTTTTACGCCTTCAATACACGAGAACACAGTTCGTTTTCAGCGTGACATAAAATTTGACGCCTCTACACCATTACTGTCAGTTTGGATCGTTATCTGTTTAGGTGATCTCCCGGTTACAGGGAGCTTTTAACTGCATGTAAACGATGGTAGGAGGTGAAGAGAAAGTATGGCTTTTGTGATGGAGTCACAGATAACGCCCGCATACCGTATACACCTGTATATATTGTATCTACGGCTGTTAAATGATAGTTAATGACATTCAAAACACGCGATACGGCGTTAGGGGGGAATTGTTTACCTCACCTCCCCACAATCGGCGGCTACACCATCAATCAAGTTCGAAACGACAACAAAGATAAAAGCGCGATTAATCGCGACATCATTATGACGTAAACAAACGACTAAGTAACCAGTTGGATTTTCTTCTAAGATTGATTTTTTTTACGCACAATTTTCTTCCAATTGCATCTTTATTGTTTCATCAACTGCAACTCACTGTGAGTTTATTGTATGTTGGGTTTAACAGCCACGCTTTTACTTGACACTATTTTCCTGTGTTGTAATGACTGTCGTTTTGCTGCGAATTTCCTTCTCTTCGTTAATTTGATTAATTTGATCTTCGCTATCGTATTTAAAGAGATAAACATTCATGTTATGCTAATTATTTTCAATTAAAACTGATCTGACTTTAATTTGAACGACATTTTACACGAATTTATATTTTGGAATTCAAATATTTTACTTCGTATGACGTTTTGTGACGTCACTATTGCGCTCAGCCAATGAGAGAACATAATTCAGGGGTCAAAGCTCAGGGGATCAAGGGGGGTTAGGGGTGAATGGGGGTTAGGGGTGAATGGGGGTTGGGGGTGAATGGGGGTTAGGGGTGAATGGGGGTTAGGGGTGAATGGGGGTTAGGAGTGAATGGGGGTTAGGGGTGAATGGGGGTTAGGGGTGAATGGGGGGTTAGGGGTGAATGGGGGTTAGGGGTGAATGGGGGTTAGGGGTAAATGGGGGTTAGGGGTGAATGGGGGTTAGGGGTGAATGGGGGTTAGGGGTGAATGGGGGTTAGGAGTGAATGGGGGTTAGGGGTGAATGGGGGGTTAGGGGTGAATGGGGGTTAGGGGTGAATGGGGGTTAGGGGTGAATTGGGGTTAGAAGTGAATGGGTGTTAGGGGTGAATGGGGGGTTAGGGGTGAATGGGGGTTAGGGTTGAATGGGGGTTAGGGGTGAATGGGGGTGAATGGGTCGAATGGGGGTTAGGAGTGAATGGGGGGTTAGGGGTGAATGGGGGTTAGGGGTGAATGGGGGTTAGGGGTGAATGGGGGGTTAGGGGTGAATTGGGGTTAGAAGTGAATGGGTGTTAGGGGTGAATGGGGGGGTTAGGGGTGAATGGGGGTTAGGGTTGAATGGGGGTAAGTGGTAAATAGGAGTTAGGGGTGAATGGGGGTTAGGAGTGAATGGGGGTTAGGGGTGAATGGTGGTTGAGGGTGAATGGGGGTTAGGGGTGAATGGGGGTTAGGGGTGAATGGGGGTTAGTAGCATAGTTTAACATATTTTACCAAGCCCCTGGATTTGCTTGAAACTGATTTTGCATGACGTCATTGTTATGATGTAAGACTATATTACGTCATTAACATGACGTTACTGCTTGAAGAATAAATTTACTTTTAATCGTGTGACGTCACATCAAGCAATAAATTCCTAGGAAACCATTAAATTTAAAAATTAATGAAATTCCCGCGTTCATTGTATAAGTGTGGATTGGGTTGCGTTTTAACACCGGATCATTTGTTTGGGTTTATAAAGAACAAACAAAGAAATATCTACACCCAGCGTTATTGTTCAGCGCAGGTTAGCGTAGATATTTCTTTGTTTGTTTTTTTTTTAAGCGTCGTTTACACTACAGCGTAGCTCGTCTCGATGTAAAAAGAACAAACAAAGAAATATCTACGCCCAGCGTTATTGTTCAGCGCAGGTCAGTATATTTTTATTTCCGTTATGTCACAGAAATAAACGTTAACAATATCCTGCTATGCGATTCCCCCCCACCATGCAACAGATCTCCTTATTTTAAAGAATTCGTTTTTAAAGATTCAACCAATGAGTAAAGAGGTCGGCGGATGAATATTAATTAAGAGAGGTGTCAAATTACAAACGTTAGGCGTATGAATATTTAATGAAACATTAATGTTAAAATATGAAATTTATTCCTAATTTATTAAATAAATTGTTGGATCAATTTAAGCTTTTCAACGTCATTCTAACGTCATAATACATCAATGACGTTACTCTGATGACATCATACGTTCGATTTTTTTAACATTTTATGAAAAAAAAGAAAAAAAACAAAAATAGGAATAAATCTATTTTTCTCGAATCTTTTATTCAATTTTTTTCAATTTCTTGAATTTCCGTCATGTTATCAATAACGTGTGTGACGTCATAATAACAGCCATTGTGCAACGTGTTATAATAATCGTTTCGTTCAATTCCATAATGCAGCTCTGACCCCAAAAGGGCCTTCTCATTCCCATTATGGTGTTGCCTTACATTATAACATAGGGTCTATATTAGAAGCTTCGTGGTTCAACTTCGTGAATAATGAATCGAAAGCCGCGATGTTAAGCGCTACCTTGATTGTTTACGTCACAATGATGTCGCTTCGAGAAATAGTCATAATCAGGAGATCTTTATCTCGAAAAATCGTGCGATTTTTAAGAAGGGTTTTGTCATCAAAGTTGCATGAGACCCAACCACAAACTAGGCTTTAAAAGTATCTTATTTTGACACGCATCTAACGCTAAAGGATCAACGCAGAAAATAATTATGTAAACTCATATGTTAAAGACACCTTTCGTCTTTTGGTTGATTACTTTAACCACACCCCTGCACATCGGCGGTTACTTTATACACCACCCTGGAGCATATTACTAAACAAACACTTTAACTACACCCCCAGAATGTTCGACGCGCCGCGCTAAATGAAAGGCAACACAGTCTTAATATAAACTGTAGCGACTTCTGGCAAACGGGCTTCAATTAAACTGTCTTTACCGTGTTATTCAACCGCATGTAGCGATCGTTAACACGTTGAATGAATGTTATATTATAAAACACATTTGTGACGTATCGGTATAATGCATTAATGTTTATCTTTATATAGAACGTATCATATGACGTCACGGTGTTGTAATTTACGAAATATAGTAGCATGGGGAAAGATGGGACACCTTTTCATTCTATTTTCTCGTCCCATTTTGTTTTTAACAAAGAATTAAAAAACGTATCTTCACGGCTCCCCCCGTTAATTGTTTGAAACACGATCAGGATATTTGGATATTATGTGCTAAATGTGTCCCATCTTCCCCCAGTATATATTTAATATATGATATACATCATGGTATCGTGACGTCATGAAATCGTGACGTCATATAATACTTTATGCTACTGTGAAGTCATGATGTTTTCAGTTTATGTTGAAGGTTTATTTAAAGGTAACACGTCATAATATTGTGACGTCACGAGTAAATACGTCACATACGAATGTTAAACTTCAGAAGCGAGTTTATTAAAATACTCTATTAAGGTTTTTCCCCGGCACCGATACTAATAAGCAGGATATGAGATGTTTGTGCCAAAACACGAGTGACTCATTATACGGAAAATAAAGAAAAAAATATTAAATTTACAGAACGGACGTTTTAATCACGTGGTGAATTCAAAAAATATTTAAAATCTGCAGCAAACAGGGTGTTATTAGGCCGGTAGGTGGCGGTAGGTAGATAAGGGGTAATAGATGGTGTATGAAGGAAAATAGTTTGTTACAAAAATCAAATATTCAACTTGCAATATACTTAGCGTGGGGTGAAGCTACGGTGAGAGTTTGGTGCCAAGGTAATCATCATACGGGCGAGAAATGGGGAGGAGGCGAAGTTTCTGGGGGACGTCGCGTATTTGGCGCCGAAATCAGAGTATGATTTTAAATAGGTCCCTAATGTTTCTTATTTTAATAATTAATGAGGGAATATTAAAGAATGTTTACTGTAGTCAAAATTAGCTGGCATTGCATGGACTTGGTTTATATTTAATGCAAAACATTTGGATAAAAATAACCGAGAAAAAAACTCATTTTTGATTGATTGCTTCGCTTAACTTAACCGGAGTTCGTAGGAATAAAAACAAACATCTATGGCGACCTTCGTGTCATGGGATCTATCAATCTTATTTGATGACGTTTCGCGCTAAACGTTAAAATCACACCGATTCGCTTTACAAATTACTCCCTGTTCAATTTGATACAAAAATAATCATTTTATAAACGGGTGTCGTTTGAAACAATTTGTGGTAAAATGAGACGAAAGAAAATGACGGCCATTTGCAAAAGTATCCGGTAAAACCCCTAAGGCGATATCATTACCCTTAATAGTTGATATCTATGTAATTGAAGCAAATTTCGCTTATTTATGTTTTGTGTTTCGACTTTAAAACGGCCTCAAATTTCACGCGGAGTTGGCGATTCAGCGCGATTGTTCGATCGCCATCGATTAGAATGCAATCGCGGTTTTCTCTATGACGTCACAACGAACTTTGGTAAACGCGCGAACAAACCTCAATATGACGTCATAATAGATAAACCGATGGCGGCGACATGAAACGAAAAACGTCGAGATTTTTGGGGGTAATTCTAAAATGTTTTAAAAATCGACTTTATGGGCTTCTGTGACGTCATAATGCGAGTTGCGACCGCTGGAATAATGGAACGAAATTTGTCGAAAATCGCGATTTTGGGATTCTAAAGTGGTAAATGGGCACGATTAAGTGAAGTCGGCCTTCCATTAGGAGTCGGGGTGACAAATGTAGTTGTGGGGTTGAAGTGGTTTTGTTATGTCGCTGTTATCGCGGTGTTATGATCGCGTTGTTATCTATGACATCACAATACGCAGCTGTTGAGTTGTCTAATTAGGTAATAGACGGTTGAATGTGTTTGGGTTTTGATTTAATCTGGAACTTAATATTTATTTGCACGACACATCAAGTGGAGGAGACGGTATTAAGTGAGAATTGGACTGTGGTGATGTTTCTGTGTTTGTTGTAACTCGTACCCGCATTGTGTAGGCAGTGGTGTAACTTATATAACTTCACATGGCGGGGCAACCGACGTTATAACACGGGTGTTCTGTTTATTTATACACTTCGTGCCCGTTTACGAATTACCATGTATGTAACTTTGTTGGTGATTATGTTTATGTATGGCTGACAATTTGGACAACCCATATTTTAGTGACCACTGGGTTGTAGCAATTACTTTTAAATGTCTTGCCCAGAGACACATGCGCTCACAATGGTAGCAGCATCGAGTTTCGAATCAGTAACCTGTGGTCTAGAGACGAGCACTACAACAACTGTGACACGGCCGTTTAATTTACGACGGCTTTTAAGCTAAAACATCACTTAAGATTATTATCAGCAATGCGTAATTAGGGGGAAGTTTAAGGCTCCCCCCCTCCCCCTAATGTTGGTGACTCAACTTTATCTGTGACGAAGTTACTTTAGATTTGTAGATATCATATATTAGTCATTAATATGTTGTTTGTGGTGTTTGTCACCTAATAATGCCCATTATGACGTGCGGTGACGTAAACCGGATGGAAATTACCTGACGAATCAAGATTCGAATCTAAAAAGTATTCCCTGATCTGAATTCGATTCCAGGATACCTAGTTCTTCAACCCATGCTTGAATTCGAACCCAAGATACCTAGTTCTTCAACCTTGGCCTGAATTGGAACCCAGGATCCCTAGTTCTCCAATCCTGGTCTAGATTCGAACCCAGGATTCTTGGTCCTCCAACCCTTGCTCTATATCACCACCATGCGGCAACTATTTTTATCCCACCAAACGAAAAAGAGTATTTTTTACATCACGGTTATAATTCTAGAGGTAGACTTTTTATATTATAGCAGATGTTTCACCAAGTCTACTCAGTCTTTTACAAGCACTGATGATGCCAACAGTTTTGATGGAAAACATAATAAACACAACGACAAAAAACACCCTAATAATACCGTAACCACAACAAACTTACATTATTATGGGATGCCTCGTCGCCCATGGCAACTCTGGTGAAGATCAATCTAGAACATTCAATTGTTTCTTCTATTGTTCCTGACAATGCAATAATAACGTAACAATGAGACGCTTCACACGCGCGTCATCAACAAACGTGCAACCTTAATAATAAAAGTACGCGGCGTTTTGCTGCGAGGATTTGGCAGCATAGTGACGTCACAATCAGTTCTATGACAAAACGTTGAATATGATTGTTGGTTTGTTCCAAAACAGATTTTGAATTCTACAATTGGTTCTTGTAATTACCAATTGTTTGTGGTAAATATTATTTATTTCTTCGAATACCATCTATATAGAAGTCGTGAGAATACGGTTTATAATTTTTTGGATGTTTTTTGTATACTATCAAATGAGACGAAAAAATGGATGAAAAGGTGTCTCATCTTCCCCCATCCTAATTTAAATGTATTTAAATCTTCGAATACGATAGCGAAGACCAAATTAATTAAAACAACAAAGAGAAGGAAATTAGCAGCAAAACGACAGTGGTTAAAACACGCTACGGGTAAAAACTACTTGAGCAAAAATGTCAAATAAAAGTTTGGCTGCTACACCCGCGATCCAATTATAATTTATGTTGAGTTATAGTCAATGAAACTTTATATAATAAAAAATTAATAAAATTCAGATTTATTTGAAAAAAAGTTTGCTCAAAAACACAACCTGTAAAGAATTTATCAATTGTCGTGACTTATTAATATGTATACCGATTGTGGTAGTTGGTGTTTACCAAGTTATTCTGATGTATTAATAGTTGCCTACACACCTTAAGCGGATTAAAATCTTTCATTGTTCCCAAATTACGTCACAGAAGAAAACAATTACTTTCGACCTGAAAACAAAACATATTTTCAAGAAAAATGTTTACAACCGCAAGACGGCGTAAGAGAGCTAAACACTAGATGTTTGGGTCTTGTTAGGTGGAACAGTGCGTCCCAAGGCCAGAGAATACGAACTAAATAGAACGGGTTCAAGACTCGACACTGCTACTATTAGGGCGTATGTGTCCTGACATTGCTACAACCAAGTGGTCACTGATGGGTTGTCTAAATTGTCAACTGTATAGAAAAAAACAAAACGCTAGGTGGTGTAAAAGAGCAATATTAACCGAGTTGTGTTTTTAACTCTGATCTCCACATGTTACTGTGGGGCAAGATGGGATACGGTTAGCACATAATGTCCCGTATTTCCCCATCCTGATTTTAACAATCAGCAACTTTAAAGCGTCGAGCGTTAATAAATAAAGTCAAGACTTTCATATTATTTTGGTTTTGATTATTTCAGTTTTATTTCATGGAAATTTAAACGTCAGCCATTATTCTTTATGACGTATTAATGACGTGTTTATTACGTTTGGTGAATAAACCGATCGTAAAAATGTCGCAAAACTCGAAATAAATTCATTAAATTCTAATTTAATTCATTAGAACAGAATTTTTAAAATAATCGGCCATATTGTGACGTCATATTTAAAGATGGCGGCGAGAAAACGAGAATTTGTTGAAAGTTTTAAAAAATGTAATTTATATTATTTTATTTTCCTCTCGAATACGATAACAAAGATCAGATTAAATAAAAACAAACGAAAGAAGGGAATTAGCAACAAAACAACATTGTTAAAACACGCTATAGATTCGAAAGCAGTGTTACATAAATTATATCATTTAATTCTCAATAATTTATTTTAAAAATCGTGGCTGCTAAACCCAACATTTGATAAACTCACCGTAGTTGTATTTAATCAATTAAAACACAAATCGTGGTGTTTTAAATTTTTCTTTGTTTGTTTTAATTAATTCTTAATAATTTATTTTAAATGTTAACAACCCGCATAACATCTGCTACCTCCCAATTCCCCTTAAGCGTCAGATTTCTAAAATGCGGAACGAACACCGCTTGTAATACGTCATTAATACAATGTAGTATTCCTCCCATGGGATGTTCGTTAAATTAAACATAACGTTTTACGAAGAATCTGCAATTTACGGAAAACAATAAGTTTTATTCAATATGGATGAGGTCTTACAGTGAGACACGCATTTGGACTAATTGGGGATTTAATTCAGAGTTGGCCCATTATTAACCCCAACATTGTATGCGGTATTACATACATCAAACCTCAATCCACCGAAAACACAGCTAGTTTTAAAATAAATTGATTCCAAATTCGCTGAAATCTGATTGGTTCCGGTCGGACGTGAAGTCACAACGATTCAAACAAACATAGAGATTATGAATGTAGCGTAGCAGGGGGGAGTTATCGCGTGTCATGGTATGGGATTCGATTTGTTGGAGACGTTTAAATGAGGGATTCAATTTTAGTGGTGACTGTTACATGCTAGAGCCTTTCACGCAAAGCATCCAAAAGCTGGATTTTACTTATTCAAATTTCATTTTTTTTTTTAAGTTCATGTTAGTCGTTCACACGCAATATAATCTGACTTGGCTGTTTTGGGCATTTATTGGGGAATAAGTGTTTAAATAAAACATGATCATGTTATTCTGTTTCTTCTGCTACCGGGAATATTGTAAATTAAACTATTTTTGTCTGATATCAAATAAAAAACGTTATTATTATTCTAATGTTTGTCTCCATTAGGCAAGACTTCGTCCGGGTTTGACGCCGACGCAAATAAACACCCGATAACATTAAAATAATCGTAAAAAGGCAACACAACCCAAACGAGGAAATTATGTTACAATGGGCGTTTTAAGTGTTGACTGTTTCATGTTAAATATTAACACGAAATACCGGGGCTCATATTTTGATAACGACCGAACTTAACATGGGCCATCTTACCCCAACCTACTATATAATAGTTTGAGAAAAAATGGGGTTTAAGTTTAACTTAACTTAGGTGTGTGGGGTGATGCCGCATTAGGTTGTGGAGAAACTGCGACCAGTTTGTCGTAAATTCATTAATTAATCCGTTAATTAGGATTAATTAGGCAAATAAGGCCCAAGTTGTGTTAAAACGCGTCAAACGGAGCGAAAAAACTGCCGAGGAATCGATGCTGAAAAGTAAGTGTGACAAAACAAGGCAATCATCGTGTGCAGTGAATCGTGGAGTGAAGCGGAGGTTGTGTCGGCGGCGTTTGGTGTTTGGTGTGTTGGGTGGTTGGGGGGTGTAGATATTGTTTAAGGTGCAATAGCAAAGTTTGTATTAATTGAAATTAAAAGAGAAGGGAATTAGCAGCAAAACGACAGTCGTTAAACACGCTATGGGTAAAAACTACTTGAGGAAAATGTCAGATAAAAGCGTGGCTGCTAAACTTGTGTTTTATAAAAATCGGAAAAATGCAGACGCTCAATAAATGACTTTTAAAGCTTAGAGAATAAAAATTTAAAATTTACAAAACGAATTATTTTTAAAAGCGATCACATATTTTTGATTAGGAATTTAATTTTTCGTCCAACTAAATCGTCGAAGTTATAACGAATTCCATTTTTGTTAAGTTTCGTGGTATTATAAATGCAGCTTAAATTTTGGAGATTAACTCAGAGTTAAATGACTTGATTTAAAACCAGTATTAATATTAAAGCCAAGATTAAATATAAATAAAGTTATTTTCCCGCCATTTTAAATAAATACTTAAATTCGGAACCGAAAATCGTTCATTCAAATAGAAATTATAATAAAATTTAACTATAAAGACATACAATAGGTTGGGGTAAGATGGTTCATGTTTTCTTTCTTTTTCATCGTACTATTTAGAAGTAAACAAAGAATATTTACATAATTTGAAACCGTATTCTCACGACTTTAAATAGCGTTGTAAATTGTTTAAACACGATTGTGAAATATGGGATATTAGGTGCTAACAGTGTCCCATCTTACCCCAACCTACTGAACATTGTAATATTTTTAAGCGAGAATTTCTAAAAGTGCAATAAATGTAATTTGACGACTTATGTTGTGTTTTAATATTTCCTGAGTAAAGTAAGTTTGATTCAAATATTTTTATTTTAATATTTCAAATAATAATTCGTTTTATCGTTAAGTATCTGGTGTAGATAAACGTTGCTGTAAACCCCTTGTATTTCTAACATGCTTATTGTATCATAATGGCATTATGATGTAATTAAGTCATACGGCGAAGCGATTTTACGTAATAATGGGTTAACAATGAAAACGTTCTGCTCCTTCTGCGACCGCGGTTCTCGAGTCGAATCGATTATTCGGAATTGCTGAAAACATGTTCGGTTTATGACAAATCTTCGTCGTTTTTACGAGCGCTGGTGACAGGAGGCATATGCTGGTGGAACTTTACATTAATGGGGGAATCGTAAATATTCAGTGACACCAAAGGCTTGTCACTTTAAGCAAAGACCTCGTGTTGAGAGGTTGCTTTTTATAGGTAGTTGAATTAGTGAATGGATTTTGTTTCTTTTGTGTTTTTTTGATAAGAAAGTGTAGAATGTTACAGACATTTATCAAATGGTGTGTTATACCGTAGCGTGTTACAACGAGTAACTTTTTATTGCGATTAAAATGAACAAGGCCGGGCCGATTGTAGTTGAAATAGTTAATGAGTTTAGTTGGTCGTTTTGTTACAAAATAAGTTGTATGCCTATTGTTATAACTACTAACTTACCAATTTATTCTTTAAAAGAATAAATAAATTTTTTTTTGTCTTTTCGTTTCTAGTTAGAATTACGGAATTAGTTTAGTTCTATTTTATCAACAAGCGTTTCATAAAAAGTATTTTTTTTAATTTCTTTCTTGAATAAAAATAAATAAATATAACTTTCGACTCTTAGGGGGGGAAAAGATCAAGAAAGTAATTTACAATATCGTAAAGACGGGAAGTGACGGTAAAACGATAGTCGTTATAGCACGCTTGTATGGATAAAACAGAAGTACAGAAACTACTCGATTAAAGGCGTAACCGTCACTATGTTTCGAAAATAACAATGTTAATTGTTGAGTTTTACAATTTGATGTCTTTCGAGTTTTGAAATTTTAACTTGGCCGCAAAAATTAGATTTTTAAAAGTTGTAGTTGTCTGTTTAGACCTAATTTAGGTTGAGAATTTAATTTGTAAAAGGTTGGGGTAAGATGGCCTATGCTTTTATTTCTTTTCCCATTGAATTTTAATCAGTATAAGTAAAACATTCCACCTTATAGATAAAGAATCATCTCTATAATTACTGCATACGTATTTTCCGGGGGGTTTTGAACTTCATTATTAAGATTTGTTTTAGTTTGGTAATAAATTAGCTTTTAATTAATCCAGGTTTTATAAGTTCCATTGTCCTAATAATTAAAACTATGACGTCACTGTGCCAATTGAAGACGTCACACTCACGTGAGAACGAACCGCCGAAAAGTCCGTTCGCGAATTCGGGCGAAAAAAATGACAAAAAATCGACGAAAAGCGAAGATTTATCCGAGGAAGATGAGAATGAGGTCCGGGAGTCACACCCGGAAGAGGAGGGAGTGAGATCGTCTTTCTCAATCGCTAAAATCCTCGGATTCGCGAAGAAATACGCCACAGAGCGCGAGGGGCGAGAATTTACAAAATGGCGGCCGTGCTTCGGGAAACGTCACAATGGTTCCGATGACGAAACAATGAACAATGATACTTCACAGTCAAATATGAAAATTAATTCATGTTTTCATAAAAATGAAGACCTCGAAAAGGGGAATTCCCCGTGCGGCTGTTTAAACGGTGATGACGTAACAAACAAACGATTGTCGGGAATTTTAGAAAATGAAGTTTTCAACGCGAAAAAATTCGGCCAAAAATCGGAAGATTTTGAGAACATGATTCCAACCAATGAAGTTAAAACGAAAAGTTTTCCCGACTTTCCGCCATCTTTGCATCCGGTTGACGGAGGACATAAATGGGCGTCGGCCTTATATAATTATTATGGCAGTTTAAACCCAACTTGGAAAATATGGCAAGACGTATTCATTCGCCGTTCCTTGTCTACGTCACAATTGTCTACGTCACAGCTACCTACGTCACAATACCCACCTCGTTTCCATGGATTCCATCCCTACGTCAGAAGGGGAAGTCCCCCAGGGTGTTGGGGAAACGAACTCACCGTTAGAAGGGAAAGTCCAAGAATATCACAGCCCGGGATTCCCCTGGATAACGAAAGACAATCGAATAAAAGTAAGAAATATTATTTCTATTGTTTCAATGGAAACGCAAGGTTTTTACGAAACGATTCTCCTGACAGTATAAAGTATTGAAACCAACGTTTCGTCTGCCGCGTGTACTGAAGCATTGGGGCAGTTTATGTGGCGAAGCAACGACAAACGTTATACTACAATCCTCCTATTCTACGACAGCATTATTGCCGCATGGCAGACGAAAAGTTGCTTTCAATGAAACTTATATTAAACTTTGCCAGAAATTCACTAAAATATTCCACGCTTTGTTGCATACGAAGTGATATAACATGCTTCACAAAAGCTGTTATAGTTTTTCGAGAATAGTAAGGATTGCAGAACCGAGGAGTTTGAGGTGTTGCAGACCATACATGGTGGCTTCATACACCTCATGCTCACTGCCAGGTTCCCTTCAATACTTGATGAATGGTTGCAATTAGGAAACCCATTACCGGCAACCGCGCACTCACGAACAAAACCTGATGTTTCGAAAGCTACTCATTTGTGTAACAAATACACTTATGATGTCATAAGAAATTGATAGATGACGTAATAATGCGAGTAAATTATTTCATTGTGTTTTAACGAATATCGTTTTGTTGATAATTTTCTTCTCTTCGTTGTTTAAATAATATGACCTTCGCTATATCGGATTCGAAAAGATAAAAACCAAATATGTTATGTACTTCTGACAGGCGACTATAATTCATTGTTTCGTCATAAACTTCCCACGAGAATAAATACAAATCGCGGCGTTTTAAAATGGCGATTGTTTGCGAACAAAGAATCAATTACTTGGGGCAATCATCGTGTGTTATGAGGCGAACAACGATTGGGTTAAATTGCCGTGAATGAGAAAAATAAACGAACGCGGTTTTCGCGCTTCCAGTAAATTGGGGGGGGGGGGAGCTATGAGCGGGAAGTCGTGCTTTTTGAACAAGTTGCCCGCCTTATATGGAGTTGGGTTAATGTTTGGTGTATTTATTTTATGTTGTTACTTGTAAGCGGGGAAGAGGTTTATGGAACAAAACATATATTTTATGCTTTTTTTATGTATAAAGTGTTGTAATAATTGCATGGTATATGAGTAAATGTAACTTATTTATCTTCGCATGGTGGGGTAACGACAGTTGTTATAACACGGGTGTTCTGTTTCATACACTTCATGCCTGCTTACAAGTTACCACGCATGTAACTTTGTTGGGGAATATATTTTACACTCCACTTCTATATATACTTGGTTTGTGTTTTATAACCTATATGCTGAATGAAGCGAACTTTTTTGGGTGAACTTGGTTTCGATGTTTAAGTGGTTTCCAGTCGAGTGGGCACGATTGTGGGAGATTTAAGAGGGTAATGGGCCGGAAAAATGGGTCCCTTTGAAAATTTTGTTTGATTTTAATAGTCGGGTTACAACCCTGGGTTTAAAGCGTCAAAATGCGATCGAATCGGATTTGGGGCGTTTCGCTATGGTAGGTCAAGTTACGTCAAGATTTGACTTTGAAGAAGCGATATTAAAGTTCGTGTGTGACGTTACAATAAAATTATGTGTGACGTAACAATAAAATTACAGTAGTGGTTGTTTGAAATAAAAAGACAGCAAGCAAGAAGTTTTTATCTTTAAATGTATTTTATTTTTTCAGTTACTTTTTATTTTAATTCTTCTTTATTATTCCAAAAAATTTAACGCGAATTCAACTTTGATTTTTAGCTGGATTTTCAAATTTGATAAATTTCGCTTTGAGAGATGGGAGGAAAGAGGAGAAGAGTGAGAGAGGAGAGGAGAAAGATGAATTGGAGCATCCTCTTCCCATTGTTCAGTCATTCCCACCTTTTTCTCATTCTGAGAGCAAAGATAATGGGAATAATTGTGACGTCACAAGCACCAAAGATAAAGAAGAAACAAAGGAAGAGGAATTACGAAATTTCCCGCCAAACGAGGACCGTCCACTTTCAGTAAATTCAAATAATTCAGCGGATTCCGCGCAAAATTCAAACGATGAAAAAACTTTCAACCGTTCCGCTTCAGCGAGCACTGATGACGTAAAGCCTGGGTATTCCCCTCCTACGTCATTTTCAGAACCGAGGAAAAAGAAAACGCGGACAGTTTTTTCAAGAAGTCAGATTTTTCAACTGGAGTCGACGTTTGATATGAAGAGATATCTAAGCAGTTCTGAACGCGCGAGTTTGGCGGCGAATCTCAATCTAACTGAAACTCAGGTGATTATTATGGTATTTATCTATTTTAATATGATTGCGTAAATCATATAGTAGGGTGGGGCAGGATGGGACACCTTTGACACATAATATCCAAATATCCTGTTCGTATTTTAAACAATTACGAAGTATATCGGAGCCGTGAGGATACGGTTTTAGAAGAAACCATTGGAAGTTTTTGGAATTCTATAAAACAAATATTTTAAAAAATTATTATGACGTCACTGACTTTGATTCTTACGTCACAGATCAAGATCTGGTTTCAGAACCGACGTAACAAATGGAAGCGACAAATAGCGACCGATGTCGACGGGTTAGGGCTGGGGATGGCCGCTGCTGTTATGACGGGGAACCCCCTGTTTAACCAACTTTCCCACCAAAACACAGCGGGAATTCCCCAACATCGAAGACCCTACCCACCCACTATGACGTATGCGGGGTTAGACAATAGACCCGGAAGTCATTATAACTCAATCCCACATTTTGCATTAAATGGTCCTCGGCCCCATTTCCCATGGCCCCCTGCCCCGACCCCTAATAACCCCGCAAGTTACCAAAGGTCATTGACCCCATTCGCCTATTACCCGCGAGCAATGATGGCGGCCATGGCAGCAGCAGCGGCATCTAGCGGCAGCGGGTTAAACACTGCAACATCAACGAGCGATAACGAATTTAAGGGGGATACCCAGCCCGGGTTTTCCATACTTAAAGACGATTTACCGACTACAAGTTTTTCAGTGAAACTACAAAAACTAAATTCCTCCCCGCTTGCCGAGTCACGTGGGCTATTGGTACGCAAAGAGGGGAATCCCGTGGTTTGAGACAATCATAGACAACATATATATTCAATTGTAAATAAATTTCAGTGTTACTATATGTTAACGATCATCGGAATAAAGAAATTATGACGTAATTTGTTGTGTTATGACGTTAGCACCCACAAAGTTACTTTCGTAGTAACTTGAAGGAGGGTAGGAAGTGTATGAAACAGAACACCCATGTTATAACGACTGTCTTTGCCCCGCCACGCGAAAACTGTTACATCACAACAGCAATTGATGATCACGAAACGAAATAAACAATCTATGCAACAGAAACCTCATGCTCGCTGTCGAGTTGGGAATGTTTTTCGATACTTCGCTGCGTTGTTATTATTACGTCACAGTTACAAGGATAATTTACTATGACGCCATAAAACAGAATCACAGGAAACGAAACGTCGAGATTTCCATTCAATGACAAAATCGTCTGTTACGTCATTATCGGTAATTATAATTTATGAATCAAGTTTGAAACAAAACCCGAACCGTCTCGTCGAGCATTGCGACATAAATCAAAGTCGTTTCATATTCCCGCGTGTATATGCGACTACATCGGTTTGCGTTAAATATAAGTGATACGTGTCTCTGGTTCTCCAACCCTGGCCTAGATTTGAACCCAGGATCCTTGGTTCTCCAACCCTGGCCTGGATTCGAACCCAGGGTTCCCGTATACCTTACAATCACCGCAGACTTGTGGTTGTGACGTAGCGAAACGTAATCAATCTGCGTTGTGATGTCACAGACTCAAGTTGAGGGACGGCCCGGTCGAAAGTAGGTAAGGGGTCAAGTCTTGAAGTCTTGGATTTATTTGGGGTAGAATAATTAGGTAATTATGAGACGTTTAATTTACGCGAAAACCGGGTTTAAAATTTGGTCTGTGAGTATAATATCATTCGTTTGTTTGTTTACGGCGTGTGTGAAGTTTTTTTATTTGGCAACACTGTAAAAAATATCTGGAAACACTGGGCCTCAAACGTGATAAGTTGCTTGCAAAGATTGTTTTAATAATTTATTACGAGCGGGTCGTTCTAGCTGCTCATTGAGGCTTTTAATGGGCGTCGATCAGCAGGAGGGTTGGGGGGGATAACGATTTATTGGCGGGTTGGAATCATTGGTGCTTTCGGCAGCAATTTCAGCCGAATCGACTGCGAAAGTGACGAAAAATCCGAGCCGAGATAAAATGAAAATTTTTAGATCGAAAACGAATTAATGAAAAAAATATTATTTTTTGGAGAAATGCCGTATTAGGTGATTATTGATGTTGTAAAACATATTGGGGGGGTTTTAAAATTATATTTTAAATTTACACTATAACTTAAAAAGTTTTCACCCGCACCGAGTTTTAACCCCTAACGTTTTGCTTCTCTACGTAGTTTTAATTAATTTGATTTTCACGATTGATCTGAAGAGATGATTAAACGATTAAATTTATACGAATATGTAAAAACATAGTTTTTTAAACCTTTTTAAATTTTTTTTACGAAAAACATGAAATATTTAATTTCTGCTTTGTTTAAAAACTTTCCGACGCGCGTTTAAAGCGTTCTATTATTACGTCACAGAATAAAAAATGTGCAGCAAAAAGTTTTGTTTAAAAGTTACTGTGCAAAATACTCAAAATCTAATTTTGTTTAAACGCTCTAGAAACTACACAAAATCGCGCCTGTAAAGCGTTTTATTGTGACGTCACAGAAGCAACAGCATTAACGCACATTTCCCGAATGTTTTCAATGTCGCTTCGGATCAATACCCGCGACAGTTGTGTTGAATCCGCAAACGTCGCTAAAACGGCGGAATTTACAAGAAGACACTTTCCATCACTGTATGACGGTGAAGCATTAATTATTAATATTTTAATGCATTGAATTTTAAATAATCGCCAATTTACGAGTGTTTTTACCCAAGCTTTGTTCCACTCGAGTTTTACTTAAAAAACTTTTTTCACGAACAATTTTATTCGTTACAAAAACGTTTTTTTGTGACAAGTTTTTAATTTTACATAAAACACAGGTTTACAAATCTTTGCAACAATGCCTCCACTTATGGGAATTCCAATTATTCTGTTAATTAGTAATTCAAACTAATTAAACCCACGTGACCACATCTATCACTCATGGTCTTTCACATAATCGGGGAATTCCCGGGAGTGCAACTTATTCGTTACTAGAATGACAGACGAAAATTAGCGAACGAAAATCGCGTCTAATCGCGGCAATGGCGGTCCCCCCTCAGGAACGTAACAGCATTAAACAGAAGTATCGACCGTCTTAATAGCTGCCAGTAATTTCCCTTTAACTCGCTTGCATATTTAATGAGTAGCAGATTACAAGAACGAGTGGGTTGACTATAATAAACTAACCCTTCGTCAATTTATCAAGCCCTCGACTCAGTAATGCTCCTCCCATGAGACCGAGGATTGATTCCCGAAAATCTCGTGTTCTATAAAATGCTCGTTCGTGTGAAAGAGTAGGCGCCTAATCGATTAAAAGTGGGGGGGTGCTGGAGAGGCGGATCACACCATGGCCAATCTTGCGTGTTCGACGTTGATTTAAAAAGCTTCAAACATCGGGAATAATAATCGCCCATTCATCACAAATTGTTGTTTACTATGACGTCATAGTATGTATTATTACGAAATAAGAAGGTAAAATATGCAGCATACGTAATAATATGTTGATTATGATTTAAACAATGATACCTTTGTTTCCGATGAATTCATAATTGTGACGTAATACTGATCATTGTCCACGTCATAAAGCACCTAGTTACGTCACAATGCTGATAATAGATTGCTAAGTGCACAAACAAACAATCTTTGTTTAAAAACAATGAAAATAAAATGAATGACACACGAGGTGTTAAAACGGATACGACATCGGTTTCACAAATATTCAGCTTTCGTCAAATAATTAGCGGGGACGTATCCCTGCTGCCCACTAGCGGATGACATTAGCCACCATTCGTTGTTGTTTTCCAAATCGTGCGGAACCAGCAAGCCCAACATCTCCCCAGCCTCCGTTGTAAGTTCAAGTTTATTTCGCGCAATGAACGAATATTCGACGCGATAATACTCTTTGTTTACGTCACAATTGGCGTGTGTGACGTCACCATACTCTGATTCGTCCATCATTTCCTCTTCTTCTTCGAAAACTTCGGTTAATACGTCATCGGGTAGTTCCCCCTGGCTAGCGCTCTCGCGCAAATGGTAGACGGAGCTTCCTCGGGACGGGGACGGCGACGAACGTTGGCGGGGACTGGAGGCCTCAAAGCCCGTGGAAATCTGGCTATAAATCCCGATCTCGTGGCGGGGATTGGAAGCTTCAAATCCCGCGGATGTTTGCTTGTAAACCCCGATGTCGGCCGACGATGAGGAAGGGGTGGGGCTTACCGTTCTACGGCGAGGTTTGGGGCTTGGGGTTTGTTCAGGGGTGAATGTGGGGTTCATATGGCGGGGCGTTGTGGGTGAATTAGGGGTAAGATGGTTGGGGGTGTATGGGTGTAAAATGGAACATGGAAGGAACCCTTGGCTGGCTGGAATAATTAGGGAGGAAAGTTAATAATGGTCAACTTGTTATTAGGAAAAACATGGAAAAATAATTAAATATTTAAAAACAAAAGACTTTTAATCCTAAAACTCATTTTACAGGTATTCAATATAATAAAAAAAATAATTAAAGTAAAAATTAATCGATTAATTACAAATGGAACCAAAAACGTCAAGAAGAGATTTATTTAAAAATATTCTTTTTCAATCCAAAAATATTAAACAAAGTTTTGTTTAATCCAAAAAAATTAAAATATTTTTATTAAATAAATAAAGATTCTTTTACCTCCGTTATCAACGAACCAGCGTTGGGTATTCCCCATGGGGTCCTGGGTCTTCATTACCCCAACTATGTCACCCATGTTGACGGCTAACTCCACCTTCTGTGTGGGGTGGTGGGGTGACGTACACACGTGTATGGAGGGTGGGGGGTGTTTGGTGGTAATGTGGTCACGCTGTTGCTGGGTTTGAATCGGCTGTGGGGGGTTAAGTAAAATTGGTGAATAATTGAATGTATAGTAGGGTGGGGGAAGATGGAACACCTTTTCATTTTGTTTTCTCTTCCATTTGGTAGTAAACAAAGAACATTTAAAGATTTATGAAACCGTATCTTCACGACTTCCACAGACCGTTGCTAATTCTTTAAAACACGATCAGGATATTCGGAAATTATGTGTTAAAGGTGTCCCATCTCCCCCACCCTTCTATATCTTGTTTATCTTATATATAGCGAAGCAGTTAAATCGTTATAACACTTTATTGTCACTGCTGGTACAAAAAATACATTGTTATAACACAGGTGTTTCATACAACAACAATGGTAGCAGCACCAAGCCTTGAACTTCCATCCTCTGGTCTTAAGCAAGCCGTGCTAACCACCGAGTCAGATGTGTTTGTTAAAACTACAGCATTCCGACTATCTCTTTCCCTCTCATATGTAGACTTTTTCTATTTCCAAATATCTCTCACTTAAGCCAATGAGAGAATGGGAGAAAAAGGTAGCCCAAAGAGAATGTGAGAAAAAGTAAAAAATGAGAGATCACAAGGAAAAGGCAAACTCACTATAGAAGGAATAGACGTCGTGCTTCTCACTGAAGATCTTCTACGATGTTCCTCGTTTGACTTGGTTGAGATGAGGGCTCCGAATGATCCAGGCACGATGAGGAAGCGAGATACATCAAACACCACCTGGGGGCAGTAGATATGTTATTAGAAGGAGTGTTGGACCTCATGCTCGCTGTCGAGTTACAACACGAGTGTTGCACACCATACATGGTGGCTTCATACACCTCATGCTCACTGTCGAGTTGTAACCCGGGTGTTGCACACCATACATGGTGGCTTCATACACCTCATGCTCACTGCCAATCCACCTGGTTATGCTCGTGATTGAACTCTTCCATCAAACTTGTGCTGTCCAGTGTTGCCAGATCAGGTTTACCTTCCAGTGTTTCACAATCATTTTCCAACATATAATGAACTGAGTGTAACTCCTGTGGAAGTAGAATAAAGTGGAAAATTTTAGAAACACTGTGTTTTGGTAAAATTGCTATGAAATATACTTGTGGTATCTAAGTGTATATAGTTTCAACTTTATGTATGGATGACAATTTAGACAATCCATTAGTGACCACTGGGTTGGAGCAATTATCATTAAGTGTCTTTCCCAAGGACACATAGTCCCACAATAGTAGCAGCGACGAGCCTTGAGCCCTAAACCCCGTGCTTACAAAACATATAACATACCCAATGCAACACAGTGAAGACACCCCTTCAAACATTACACACCACAACTCCTACCTTTAATATCTTGCGTTGTAGTTTCACTTGTAATGTAATGAATGTAGATATGCATGTTTGTAACAAGCGAGCACCAAGTTTACATAATATTGGTAATTCATCAAGTAATTGTTGGTTTAGTGCTTCATACACGTTCATCGCCATCTAAGGGGTTACATGGGGGTTAGCTGCCAGGGTAAAATTATTACATATTTCGCAAGTGCAAAAACTTTAAGCACTATAGCAACAATAAGTATAATAGCTTCATGTTTTATCTGCGGGGCAACAAGTTTTTTAGCAGATAACAACACAAAAGTAAAATTGTTCCTATTTAAAATGGGGTGTCTAAAAACTAGGATGCAAATGACTGGGGCTCATAAGCGCCCTATGCTTGTGTTTTAGAATATTGCTTCAGAAATTGGGGGGGTCAAACCTTGTTATCAGTTAGTGCTTAATAACAACCACGATACTAGAACATTATAAAATCTATATTATTAATATCAAACCCCGGATTTCATAGCGTACCTCACTGTAGGACTTGACCAATATAGAATAGAATATTAACCCCATACCTGTATCTTTTCCTTGGAGTCTGAGTTTCGTTGACAGAGTTCGTAATCGAGTAATTTATCAAACCTCTTCTCGATGAGGGCTTGCGGTCCTTTGCATCGGACGAGGAAGGAGGAGAGGGGGGAGGCGGTGTTTAGTTGAATCTGGTCGTGCTGGGGGGTGGGGGTTAAGTGTTAGTATCTTGTGGCCAGAGGTTACGGGTTCAAGGCTCTATACTGCAACTATTATGTGCATGGATTTTGTGTAAATGCTGCTTGAAAAAAACTGACAAACAAATACCTGTATTTCATAAAGAACAAACATGGGGATTATCTCATTATTTTAATGTATGGCTGATAGTTTGGACAACCCATTAGTGACCACTGGGTTGGAGCAATTGCTGTTAAAGTGTCTTGCCCAAGGACACATACGCCCACAAAGCCACAATGGTGGCAACATCAAGCTGTGACATATCATACAAACTTACAAACTGTCGGTAAAGTTGTTCTGATATTTTCCTCGACGTCGTCGTGTAGCACTTTACCCCCCTCGTGTGGTCGGATGAATAGTAATCATAGATATCTTCAGCGAGCAGTAATTCACCGGCAAGTTCGTCGCGGAACTTAGTGCAAATATTCTCAATGTTTAACAAGAATTCCTTCACGCATTTCTCCAACTCTTTAAATCTGCGGAAATAATATCACTCTAACTAATTAATGACTGATTTTTGTGACTAATTTCTTTTTTAAAACAGAAAATTAAAGTGGTGTTTAAAGCTTTCATGGTAAAACCAGTACATTGCTAGACCATGTCTCACAGCATGGCAGACGGAATGTTGGTGCAATTGAACTAATGTTTTTACAGAACAATTATTTTGAATACAACATGATATTTGGTGGCAACAACAGGAAAACAAAATAAACATCATAATATATATATATATACAAACTTTAACACCAGGCACATTTTTCTGATAAAAACAACAGATGTTTGAAACATTTTTTCCGATTAATTTCTCCCACACAGCCAAGAACATAATTACGGTGATCGTGGATTAATTGCTTAAAAAATTTCCTTAAAAACAAGTTAGGTAAACGCTGATCATTAGTTTAGTTAATCCAGGATTAAAATTTGATTAAAAATGTATCGGAAAATATGTTTTGTTCGAAATTTTAAAAACATCCAAATCATATAGAGAAATACAAATAGGTACTAAATACGCATCAAACAAAAACCAAGTCCAACTATTGGTGTACCGAAGATATATATTCGTTCGTTACCTTTTCTCGACCGCGTTAAACCTTTCATCTACAGTTTCCGGTTGACCGATTCCAGTCACATGACCGATCCTCCGAGACATTCGTGCCGTCTTCTTCTTCACCGAGTGAATCGTAAGACGAGATATTTTGCCCGTCAACTTCGTTTCTTGGCTACCGCGGCGGTATTTACGAACTAGGAATGAAAATGATATTAAAATAAGGGTTTTGGAGTGTTGGGCTAACTATGGTTTAAATCCAAGATCCTTCTAGATGTGAAATTTTCGAAAAACACAAACATCTATCAGTGTCATGCTAATTTAATTTACTTAAATATTGTGGCTGAAAGTAAACATCAAATCATGGCATGGGACATTTAGGCCATAGTTGGCCCATTACCCCGACACCCAGGGTGCTACAACCAATAGTGACCGCTGGGTTGGACGATGTCCGCTAAGTATCTTGCCCAAAGGACACAGGGCAATATACAAACCCTCAATACAACCACCTAACCACTTCACCAAACACCCGCAGTGGTCACTAATGAATTGTGCCACTAACCCCACCTAACCATGACCCCCACCCACCTAAATCCTTCTTCCTTTTATCTTCATTAATCTCGTTGGCAGCTTTCTGCATCAGCTTCACTGCGTTTATAAGATCTCTATACGACGCATCACCCTCACTATCACCATGGTCGGTAAGTTTCAACAACTCTTGCAACAACAGCGGGTATTTTAACATCCTTTGCACAGGTTTGATGAGGAAGGAACCGAGGTCAAACGTGTTCACTTTCTCCCTGTTAAGATAATGTTATTATCGGGTTAAGTTGGTGAAATGGCTTAAATCCCAACCCCATGTCACATGGTGTGTCACACTGTATATCTCTCTGGTGGGATAAGTGTAATGTTATAACTTATATGTTTGTTAAGTAATAATGGGTACATAGTACATACTACATATAGAATATACAATGTTGGGGTAATTGGCCAACTCCTCATAAAATAAGTGTATAAGGTATATGTAATGTATTAATATTGCGATAAAAATGTTTCAACAATGGTCTACTTAACAACCCAGGCTTATATCATGCCTCCCCAAAAGTTCTCATCCATATAAAATACACTACGGGGCAATGGGCCAACTTAACATATATGTAAATATCTCTTCTGGTAAAAATTCTGCTCATTTACTCTATATCCAATAACCCAATAACCACCACAGTACAAAACCCCACGTTTTACACTACCCTAACTTACTTAGCATTTTTAAGGCACTCCTGCAATGGAACCTGAAACTCCTGGTCCTCCTCATATTTCTCTAAGAGTGACGTTGCATCATCATGGTTGCGGCAATATACTTTGTATACCTCCTTCATTTGAGGCGAGAAACGGGAAAATACTTTGCCAATGTTTTGCTCACCTGTCTGTAGGTGGGAGGGTTAGTATGAATGTAACTGGTTTTCCCCCCCATGCCTGCTTATGAGTTACCATGTATGTAACTTATTCATCTTCGCATGGCCAGAAAACGACAGTTGTTATAACATGGGTGTTCTGTTTCATACACCTCGTGTCCCCTACAAGTTACCACGTATGTAATTTATTTATCCTCGCATGGCGGGGCAACGCGGTCGTTATAACATGGGTGTTCT
The DNA here is from genome assembly GCF_009617815.1 of Ciona robusta. Taxonomy (NCBI): domain Eukaryota; kingdom Metazoa; phylum Chordata; class Ascidiacea; order Phlebobranchia; family Cionidae; genus Ciona; species Ciona robusta. Next base: position 7,988,627 of record NC_143242.1, on the reverse strand, counting down.
GTTTTATACACCTCGTGCCTGCTTACAAGTTACCACGTATGTAATTTATTTATCCTCGCATGGCGGGGCAACGCGGTCGTTATAACATGGGTGTTCTGTTTTATACACCTCGTGCCCGCTTATAAGCCACAGCATTGAGCCTCAAACCCATAACCATACACCGTATAAATGTAACAATGGGGTTATATAAGAACCGGCTAAGTTCGTTTCTATATAAATTACATCACATTAATTATATACCAAACTTATAAATAAATAATAAAAAAACTTACTGGTGGATTAGGAATTGCTTTCAAAGCTGCAAGAAACTCTTCAGAAAAAGCTTTGACGTCCGTAATGTTTCCAAAGAGAATGTCAATCCTTATATCTGGAGGGAGCTGGGCCCCACAAATACAAGATTATATTACAATGCTGCATATATAGGTAGAAGGGTAAGTAGATCATATTGTGTTGAATAAAAGGAGAGCTGGTTAGCACTCCCCTTGATAAGGACGGACATGTTGATTGGTTCAGCCATTCAATACATATAATGGATAAGGCACTGTCACTATGTGGCATCTATCCATGTTTTGTATAAGGGGGTATTGGTGGCTTAATCTCAATACATATATATCCAGTATGAGTATAAGATAAAGCTGGCGTAGCATTTATACTACACAAGCATGATTCCTGACATTTAGTGACCATCTATCTATGTCTTAGTGTTCGGTCTCAGTTTCATGGCTGAATTAAGATAGGCAGCGCACTTTATATTCTACGTCATAAGTACTTACAGCGGGACCTGAATTTTTATCAAAGTTGGGTCTTACTCTGACACCTAGGGTGCTACAACCAGTTGATTTGATGGCTTTGTTTGGGTTTATAAAGATATGGCTATTCTGACAAACCTACTGCAAACAATAGCTTGTGCCTTAAGGGGTCCTCACACAGATATAACAATACACTTCAATAACACTAACAGTGTATACCACGTCCACACTACATAGAATATTATATTAAACAACATTAGCACCAACACTGTATAATAAATATAACAACCCCTATATTAAACCACCCCCCTTTATTAACCATAAAATAAAACATAATAACAACAAATACCAACATAACACTACACAGACAAATACAACTATAGGTATACCTTGCTGTAGGTCCTTACTCCCCACCCATATAGATAAATGTATTAAACCATAATAAGTATAACAACCCCTATATTAACACTATAGAAATAGATCTAACCTAACCCCTACATTACCAACCTCTCGATCAATCAATGGTTCCATAATATCAATGATAGCGATCGTGATGTCTTGTAAGAAATCTTCCTCAGTCTTAATAATCTCGCACACCACATGCTTGCGTTTGGTCGATCGCTTGCGTTTCAAGTCTTCTACTTGTTCTATTGGGGGTGGGGTGGGGGCTCGAGCAATACTGGGGGTAAAGGGGTTATTGAGGGATATGGTTTTGTATATAGGTAAGGTTACAGTGAGGCATGAAGGGGTCGAATGGGTAATGGCTTGGTTAATCGAAATATATGAATATTATGATGAAGCTAGTCTATACTACACGAGCAGGGCAGGTTTGTTATGAGGTCCCACGACGGTCCAACCACTAAGCCATGGTTCCAGTTAAACAAATGAACCCATATAGAACAACCCACCCAACCAACCACACCCACCTTTCATATTCAGCTTCAGGTTCAACTTCCGGCTTCATGTATTGATCAACACTTTCATATAAATGATCTCCAGCTGCGTGGACGATATTGTGTGTTAGGGGGGTGATATAATAATGAGAATTATATTTGTAGTTAAATTTTTTATCAACACCAGTAACAGCACATTTATCAATATGGCTTTTCATGTTTAATATGACTTTGACTGTATTTTAATCCAGGTTTAAAAATACAAAACACTCAACCCATATAACGAGCCAACATCACCAGACATACGTACATGACTTGCCACCACATGTTTGGCAACCATCATAGGTAGTTTATATTTTAAACTTATAAGGTGACCGCATCCCAAGTATTAAAATCGAAAACATGTGCCCCCTATAACAAGACTACCCATCCAACCGTATCCTGACGACTCGTTGTTAATTGTTAAAAACATGATTATTGATTAGGAAACGTGTGACCTTCTACAAGCACACCACCCAATAACAATACCGAGCGAGTATTTCCAAACTTCAAAACAAAATTAAATGTAAGGGAGGCAGTGATACATGGACTATTTAAGTTAGGTAGACCAGTAAAAAGTCACGCCAGATTTTTCTAGAATTCAAAAACTTTCACTTAAACCCCCAGTATTACCATCATCGTCACTCGCATCCCAGGGGGTCAAATACCCAGAAGACCCCGCACTCGATGCTTCCTCATCACACGATGTCTCACTCTCACTTAATAACTCCCCTCTACTATTCTCATACACAGGACTTGCCCTCACAGGGGAATCCCCATAATCGGAAACTTGAATCACAGGAACGAACAGTTTATTGTTTGAGGCGATTGTTTGGTCATAAAGAGGGTTAATTAGGTCGACACGTTTTGGTTTCTTTTTCCTTCCCAGCCAGTTTTTATGTGTTCGTTCCGGCACCCCTTGATAAATCCCTAGATCTATATTCCTTGCATTTAAACCAGAAGTGTCGGATTCTGCCATGTCACTATTACTAGGTTTACAATGTAACTTAATTGATGCCAATTTTCTCTGTTTATAAAAAAGTCATTTAAAAAAGATACATATCTTCTAACTTTATTTCTTTGGCCAAGACAAAAGTATTTTAAAGTCATATTTTCTATTTTTATACAAAGTATTAGATATCATATTTACGATTAAATTCCTTTCTTATTTTTTAAGTAAAGATATCAATATGATAGTGATACCCTAATACTACAGCTTAAGATCTGATTCTGACCTAGTTACACTTCTTAAACAGCTTAAACAGAAACGTTTAAAAACCAATAAAAATATTTCATATATATATATATATATGGACTGCTATGTTTGTACTGAATTGAAACTAACCAAAAAATCCATGTTTTCTAATTTAGGCTCTAACTGACCCAACGATTTATAAACTGACATAACATCCCACTAAACAGCTAAGCAACATCATACACCTCAACTTATGGATGATATCCCTGTGCAAACATGCTATACAAACAAATGTTTGAAACAGACTGGTTACAACAGGTACGGACTGGTTATACATGTGACCATATGACTATGAGGTAACTTAAACATTAACTTAGAGATAAGATAAGGACCAAGTTTAATACATGATGCTAGTTTGCTACAAATAATACTGGTTTCACATGATATTTACTATTCAACTACCGTTTTTTTTTATATTTTAAAAATGATTTTAATATATAGTAGGGTGGGGGAAAACGGGACACCTTTAGCGCATAATAACCAAATATTCTGATTGTGTTTTAAACAATTAACAATGGTCTATGGAAGTCGCGAGGAGAAGGTTTTATAATTCTTTGAATGTTCTTTGTTTACTACCAAATGGGATGAGAAAATAGAATGAAAAGGTGTCCCATCTTCCCCGTACTAAAACTTTCTATTAAATACAACAGATCTTGACAGACAGGTTATGTCAGATACATGCCGGGTAAATAAGTCGCAACATCGACTATAGATATCATTTACTAAGGTTTATGTACATTCTACAATGTTACAACCAAATTTTGGGTGCATAAAAATAAATATACATAAGTAAGTAACATTTCCAATGAAAAAAGAGAAAGATAATAATTTTAAATTAATTTTGGTGCAAATACCTGGATATTAATACATTTATTTAAAAATAGAGTCTTTTGAAACGTTTTAAATAACTTCATACACAATATTTCCTATTTAATATTGACTTGTTTATAACAACATGTCTCCTTGCTTAATAATCATTCTGACAACTTTCTGCCAAATGCAGAGAAATCATATCAATCATAGATTCATAATTGCCATAACCTTCATGCTGCAACTGTGAATGAAGCTGAACCATCAAAATAGGTGTGACCAAAATATTATCAAATAATTTGAAGTATGATTAACATTTTAATGATTGCATCATATATATATATAATAGATTATAAAACCTGTCATACTTAAATAGTTCTGTGAACAAAATCTGGGTTGTTTCTACAACTTTATGAACCTAACCCATGAAAAATAGGTGTGACTAAATAGACTGCCAAATAATAAAACAGATCATATTATAATAAACCCTGAGACTTACTATTTACACTAATCTGTGGTTGAAGTCACTAAAGCTAAAGCTAGTGATATAAGCTCTGCATGCCACAACACAGCAGACACCACCCATATATCATAAAGAGATAAGGTATGTGGGCCTCAGGCTTAGTGTGTACTGGACCGTGACGCACTCATAGTGTTTACACATGTCAAACGTTTTCTATTTGTCTACTTACACACAATTTCATGCAGTTCTTTCTGCAGCCTCGTCAGCTTAGAGTTGACAAATTGTTTGTTTTCCGAGATCTCCATTCGTTCCTTTCCATCGAGTGTTCCGTTGTAAAGATTCTCGAGATCCTTTCGCATGCGGCAATATTCCTCTATCTCACTGCGTATCTAAAGTTCGGGAAATTTTAATTAAAATACAATAAAAACATAGATTTTTTATTTTCGAATATAAAATACAAATTTTGAACAACTAATACGCTGATATTGATATTCATTATTGTGAAGCTAAGGAATTTTGATTAAGTTTTAAATTAAGGATTTTTGCTGCAAAAGTACTTAGGAATACTGAAGTGTTGGTTAAACACAAATTAAGCTGCAATCAGTTCAAAGTAATTGTTTTTCCAGTTACACTCACATCTAATTTTGTTTATAGTTTTGTTTAGATTTGTAAAACTAGCTGTCAAGAACACTAAAATATCATTGAAACATTATATAACTAGCGCAACTCATTTAAAGGAATAGAAATTTAAGAGATACAGTGGCAGCAGATAACTGACGTATGTCGTGTGTGGCTTCTGTCATAAAATTCACAGAAATATCTAACATTTGTTCAACACATTCCACCAACAATAATATATTCAGCAAACATACTATGTCACCATTCACCACTTCAAGTTAATTACTATTTCGGATGAACCATGCGCGGTAAAAGCATGGTTGTTCTTCCCTACAAACTAATTTAAACAAATTCTACAATTTCTGACGAGCGATTCCACATTTTATATGAAAGGTTTAACTCCCTACCTAGAACACCTAATACACATTAATACAAAAACACAACAATACAAGTTATACAAACGATAAATTTTAAGTTACTGAATCAAAAAACTAATTGAACTAAACATTTTGCTGCTGTTTTCTACCAATAATTATTTATTGTTTAATTATGGTATAAAAACTTGTGAAGTCTTGCCGTATGACAAACGAAACGTCGGTAAAATAAATTTAACCCTTGTATACCGGCTGAACCAATTTATAACATAATATAATTCAAACAAAACAAAAACTTTTAGTTCCCTATCCACTTTCCTGTTGGCTACAGATATTTAGTTCCTGAATAAAGTAATAAAAAATCCCTGTATATTTATTTAGAATGGAAAAAACAAAAAGAACAACAAAAGCTCTTTATTCAATTCAACCCCGGTATGGTTGGCAAGCCATGTGGAAAGATTATTGTTAAAATAAGAATAAAAGAATGTGACTTGTTTAATATCGCATGGTGTGGCAATGACAACGGTTATAAATAACACTGGTGTTTTGCGAGGTGTATGAAACAGATACACCACGTGCTTGTAACTTTGTGGGTGATTGTTTTTATAGCCTACCTAAGATTTCAGGCAATTTATTAGTAACCACTGGGTTGGAGGAATTGTCGTTAATTCCGTACTCTGACAATGTTGCCAGCATCGAGCCTCGAACCAGTTTCCCTGGTCAACTTTGCTATACAATAATAATAGCAATAACTCAACATTACCAACCTTTTCAATTCTTTGCTTTTGTTGAGGGGATATTTGTGGTTGGTTGTTTTTCTTTGACTTCACCCTCGGTTGTGGAGGCCTTTTAGGTGGTGACATATTTCTCTTGGGTGAGACATCGGTTGAAACATTAGCAGCTGGTGACTTAGTGGGGGGCGGCGGGGCAGCGCGGGTAGCACGCTTGTTTGATGTCGTTCGAACAGGTAAATCTGGGGGTTTTTCATCACTCGCTAGCGGGTCAAAAGATAAAATGATTTCTTGGTGAAGTTTTTTTGACGGTTTTCCCCGATGTGGGGGGACAGTGGGTTGGGTGGGGGTTGGGGCTGATTTGGTGGAGTCGGAGCTACATGTCGAGTTTGTGTCGCTGCGTGATGAGGATGATATATATCGAGGGGTGTTTCGATGGAATATTGGGCTGGACGATGTGCTAAGTTCTCCAGCACTTGATGAATGTGGGATCTTATGCTCGCGGAGGCTGTAGCTTCTTTGGATGTGGCTAGCACTTCGATTAGGCTTCGAATACTCACTTTTTCTCGACACAGTTTTACCTTCATTTCCTGGCGAAGGGTTTAATGCAGTCATCGAGTTCGAATGTTTGTATTTTTGTCGGGGTTTTGAACCAACTGGATTTGAACGACTGATTCCTTTCATAGGCTGGACTGCCCCACTAAGTGAGGACTTGTTTTGCTCTGGTTGGTTATTTTGCATCTGTGGTTGGGAATCTCTTCGCTTCTTCACTCTATACGTCCCTGAATCGAATGCAGGCGGTTCAGGGTTCGTAGAAACTTGGTTTCTGTTGGAACTCGGCGCAATGTTAGCCACAGTGTAAGTTACAGGGGAATATTTCTCTTTCATGTTCTTTGCTACAACTTGTTGCAAGCACTCTGTTGGGACAAAACCCGTCTTCCCGAAATGGTCTTTAACATCGCACCACTCCCCATTCACTTTCAATACATGGACAGTTTCGCCGATATTTACAGAGACCTCAAAGTCTGTTGTAGCCACAAAGTCGCACACAACTAACCTGATGTCAACCTCATGCCTCCCCGTTATAGCTTTGCTTATGCATTGCTTTGCTTTCTCATTTTCTTCAACCCCAGCATCCATGATCGCGGCATCACTTTCTAATTTCTTGGCTAAACTGACGAGTCTATCAGCTACATACGATCGTGGTATATAACCAAAGTTGTTGTTAATCTTCCCGTACAACCACATATCCGACGTTCGTTCAATCACTTCTATATTATCTCCTTCTTTGAAAGATAACTCGTTCGAGTTTCTACGTTGATACGAAAACTTTGCTACCACGGAATCCCCCTCTGTGACAATGGGATCTGAAATTTAGAAATAACATTTAAACAAACATAGAGTAAAACAGTTTATACCTGAAAATTACAATTACCAACTAAAAAAAATATATATTATATAATAGCCTATCTATATATATATTATATTCTATAAATTAACTCCTAGGTTTAAAACAAGCGAACAAAGTAGAGAAAATCTATGAAGCAATGCACACTATGAAATACTCTGGCAAAAATAAATAAAAATATAAAATGATTCCTAGTTTTATAATGACTCAAACAGAAAGTACAGAAACACATGTCTAGTTATCCATTAAGTATATATTACACGTGAGTGCGAGACCCTCAGTTTGAAAGTAAATATAAATTGTTGCTTCTTATGAGTAGTTGCCCTGAGGCAATTCTTAGTAACCGCAGGTAATAAATGGTTCTATAGTTGTAACTTTGTTATTAGTTTGACAAGGACTACTAATCATACAATGTAATTGAAAAGTTAATTAGAAATATTGATAATTGTTCTAATGTTAATTACATCACTTACAAAAGTACATAAGCAACTTAAAATAAACATCCATCATATAAACTTGAATATAATGGTGGGTTACTAAAATAATGCAATAAAAAGAGAAGATATATATTTATGTTATATATATATTTACATATGTGTATGTATTTTATTAATTTTATTACATTATAAACAAACCTTGCTAAATTATATTCTTTCATTAAACTTTATATTATTAGGTATCGGCAACTATGGCATAAATCCCCCGTCCTCTAAGAAGGACATCCCCATACAGAATACATTAAACTTTACAGCAAATGGGCCACACACACACATATAGATATACAAGTTAATTACAAACCTTTTGCTTTCCCACCATTGATTTCACTTCGCTGTTCAACTGACGAGCCAACCACCCCACCACTAAACAACTTATCATTGTCCTGCTGGAGACAACGCTGTTGTTGAACCCCACTTGAAGCGACTTCAACCACTCCACCTACAGCAGGTTCAACTTTCCAACTTTTGTCTCCGGTCCGTTGCAGCGTCGACGATATCTCATCAACTTTTCGATCATTTTTAACAGAATTTTTTTTCTTGGAAGATATTTCGCTATTTTTTCGCTCGCTATTTATGGAGATTTTCGTGGTAAATGACAAAGGGAAGACACCTGTTCGATCCCCTATTCTCCCTTCAGCCCAAGCATCATCAACGTATTTACAAACATCGATAATTTCCCCAGCTTTGAAACTTAACTCATTATCGAGCTGGGCAGTCAAAGACATGGTGGCTTGTACTTGGCTCAAAACTTCATTTCTTGATTTTAATTTCGTTGATTTTCGAAACTCCATTGTGTAATTGAGCGGGAACATTCCGCATTGATTGTTACATCGCCCCATTACCCATGACTCATCAATTTTTGATTCCATAACGATGATGTCACCTGAAAAAATACACGAGTCACAGATTTTTTTAATTAAAAATTAATCTTAATTTAAACAATATATGAATAAACTAACTAACTAACTAGGTTGGTTAAGAATTATCAATATTATCGTTAAAAAAAAGTTATGCAAAGTATGATAATGTTTATTTACCAACTACAACAGTTACACCTGTTTACCATGAACTTGTGGAATAAAATTGTTATTAACTTTATTAAATGAATTCTAGTATTGGCCTCATTATGACATCACAATGACTGACTCACTACTGGTCATGTGACATACACCTCGTGCAACCATGGTTACGCACAGTGTGGTTTCAATGCCCACTGCATCAACCACACAAAAAAGTTCAAAATAATAATAATTTCTAAATAATATAAAACAAAGAATTGAGTAAAATTCCAATACTGTATACCCAGATAACCATACAAACAAATTTTAAACGCTTTAAATCAACACAAAAACTATAGCTGTATTACGATGAAGTAAAATCTAGGGGTGACACTGCTTAATTCTAAAATATATTTTGTCACCATGTTTAAAATAATGGGGTAACATCTTATACACCCTATAATATTACACCCACAGTTACGCTGTCACAGGTTTGAGTAATGGCTCACTGATTAGGGGTTAGAAGCAAGTGTAATGAGTGGTTTCTTCACCAGCACAAATATTTTGCCTGTTTCAGCGGTTTTCTACACTGCATTAATCAGTAAACAAGAAACGTTACAACGAATAAGTTAGATTTGTTTCACAAGATTGTGTGTTTAACTATCCCTGCCTCTCCTGTGTTTTTTTGGCACCAGTGATAGTTTGATTTTTCACTAATATTTCACCTTTTTCAAATGGAAGATCTTCAGATGTTTCTGGAAAGAAAGAATCAAGCGCAAATAAAAGTTTTTCCGATGGTTTGGTGGTTGGGAGTTGGATGAATGTAACAAAGTCTTTGGGGAACTGGCCTGGGGGGAAAACAAGGGTTAATGTTAGGATAAAACATCACAACATTAACTGTGGTAAATTATGTGAACTTGATGCTTTTTTTCTAATGCTTTTGAATGTTGGACGATTCTTACAGCAAAATAAAAGTGAGGATTAAGCGCTACGAAAAATGGTGAGGTCTTTAGTGAAAAAAAGAAGGAATATGAAAGTGTAGTATCAGCCATTTACTAAACGTTTCAGAAGCAAAATGCTGGCTCTTCTTTAGAAGCTTCGAACATTTTAAAAATTGTAATCTAAATATTAAATGCAGTTATAACGTTTTTAGCAAAAAAGTATCTTTTGCTTGCACGACTTTTAGTATTACTAAGTTACTCAGTTCATTATCTAGTAACTGCAGCTAAATTCCTTGTCAGGGTTTCGGAGTGAAGCACACCTGAGACCTGGGACGTAGCCATGTAGGTATATTACTCCAACACCCAGGGTGCTACCATCTAGACCACTGGCGTAAAGTTATGGGGTTGCAGGGTTGCCTGGCAACCCTTTGATTTTCTCCATACTAATAATGCGTAAGGAATTACGTTCGACCAAACGAAGACGCCATTATTACTGCGAACAAACTTTGTTTACGTTCGTTAAAATATGTCAATACCGATGCGTCATTCACGACACAAATGCATTCAACTGGTATTTAAACTCCTGTTTGCTAAATAATTCACGTGTGAATCGCTATTGTGACGTCAGTAATCAACGTGTGAATCGCTATTATGTCGTAATCAATTGCCAGGTTCAAACAATCGTTATTATGATGCAATGAATCCACGTGTGAATCCCTACTATTTCGTGATAAATATGCTGCTTGCCTGAGGAAAACATTGCATATAAATATAAAGCAGTGTTGGAAACGTTTTAGGCAGTTTATTTCCGCGATATTTCGTTCTGGAAACCTACTATTTCCGACGGACGGGTCTTCGTTTGTAAGATAACCACACACTCGTGCGGGCTTGACGAAAGGCGCATGCGACATAGCTACTGTGACGTCACTCGCCAGGCAATCGGATTCGACCGTTTCTCATTACACGGACTTGCCGAACGCGCGTAATTTTAATTTGTCTCATCCCTACGTAATTCTGAATAGGTTTACGTTTGTATGAGCGTTTACAAAGCACATATTTAAAGGGTTGCAAACCGAAAACAAAGGGTTGCAAACCGTTTTTTAAGATTTCCTTTCTTTCTGGTTTTTGCAACCCTAACGTTTAGTAAAACTTTACGCCTATGATCTAGACCCCACTAAGGCAGTTTAAAGACACTCAATACTAGTTCTATTATATAAGGGTGAGGTCTTCATTGAAGCACACCTGAGACTTTTTATTACCCCAACACCAAGGAAACAAAAAGTTTAACCCTTTAATTTAACGCAAAAAACGAAAATTTGAGTCGGGCTACCATGTACCATCTCGACACTGAGATATATAGACACTCAACAACACATAATACACACCCTGTGTCCCATCTTTTAAATTCGTCCCAAAATACCAGAAATCGTCGACAATTTTTTCAACTTCCACAAAATCTCCGGCGAGTAACTCCAGCTCAGCGGGGACACCTGGTGTGAAATTAAACAGCACCTTTGCTGTGCTTTGATTGGTCGAGGGCTCCGGCATGTCTGATGACATCATTGACTTTACATTTTATAAAAATTGAGGCAGTTTTGTTTCGGCAATAATATGACAGGGGAAACTATAAAAAAACAAGCGACCATTATAAAAATTTCGATTCTGTTGGAACAAAGATAATATAAGAATTTTAGGTCGGTAACTTGTTTATCCACGCATGGGGGGAAACTACAGTCGGTATAACACAGGTGTTCTGTTTCATACACCATGTGCCCGCTTAGTTACCACATATGTAACTTATTTATCTTCGCATGGTGGAGAAACGACAGTCATTATAACGCGGGTGTTTTGTTTCAGCCAACTTACATGATAATAGGTTACAAACCATACACAATACAAACAACTTTAATAAATGTAACTTTTTGTATACTAAATTTATTGATTGTATTAATAAACCAAACAAAAACTACCACCAATAAATATGTAATACCTTACTGTAATTTGCTATTCTGTTTGGTACGCAAATACGCCTCCGCTTTTTTAACTCCTATAACCACTCACCCCTAACTACGCTTTTCTGATAGATTAAAGTTATGTAGTTTAGTTTAATATAAATAAAATAACATACATACAATATTTTACACAATATTATTAACAGGTTACAACCAACAGTATAACTTTGTGAAAAGTTACTTCTGATACACCTTTCACTCAAATATTATCCTGTTTTTATACTGTTGGTTGGATTAAGTAATGGCTCACGTTTTTACGTTTAAACTGTTACGTATAAAGTTTAATATGAAATACAAATATACACTCAAACTGGGCGCTTATACTCGTAAACTTGAACTGTGTTTACTTAAAATAGAAACTGCTGTCTTCAAAGTACGGCGTAACGCGCGTTTTTACCTCGTGATTAATTACTAGCACGTTATAACAAAACAAACAACATTCAGACGTCAATAAACGATATTCCAGAATCGCTTGTATTTCAATCCGCTAGACGGCGTGCCTAAGCACCGACAAATTAATGTTATTTTTATGTCAAAGTCGCTCATTTAATAAACATATCGTATTACTTAAACATTTTAAAAGTTTAGAAAAATAAAAACAATAAATATTAAATTCAATTGAAATTTCAGAACTGTTTAAAAAAAAACATTTTCTAAACTATACGAAAAACTCTTTAGCATCGTCTAGCGACTATATAATATTACACATAACGTTGGGCAGGTGGGTTAAAATTACCGAACATTTTGCATTATTACACGAAATTCTTAAATTAAATGCATGCAGAAAATATCAACAATAAAGTTAAACAGTAGATGTGTGAACCATAGGGTACGTGGGTTCGAAAACTTCGTCGGTAAAGAACAGGACACGCAATAAGCAGATACATTCATTATATACATGCATATAAAGTGGGCGTGCATGTAGTGGAATCCGTTGTACTGTGGTGTCGATACATTGAAGTTTCGTTTTTCCCAATCTGTATCTAAGTGTATTAAATGCTTTGTGTTAGATATAAATGAAATTATTATTAAAATGTTTAAACGACCATATACACCTCGTGCCCGCTTAAGAGTTACCACGTGTGTAACTTTGTGGGTGATTTTTTTTTCTGTATGGCTGATAATTTAGACAACCCATTAGTGACCACTGGGTTGGAGCAATTGCCGTTTAGTGTCTTACCCAAGGATACATACGCCCACAATGGTAGCAGTATCCTATTCCTTGAAAATACGACATATCGGTCACGAGTTTAAATTAATGATTAATTGCAGGTGTAAGCAAGCAGTAGTTTGTTGCATGTCAATGCAGTGTGTGACATCACAATGAGAGGGGTACTAATATTAAGTTTGCTGGCTTGTGTAGCCGCGAAAGTTCTTTACAATGGGTAGGTATGGCTAGTTTTTATATAATTAATTATCATTTGTAACTGGCGTTGTTGTAACAAGGCGAGCTACACTGCAGTGTAAACGTCGCTTAAAAAAATAAACAAAGAAATATCCACGCTGACCTGTGTGTAGATATTTCTCTGTTTGTTCGTTTTAACATCGCACGTGATACAGCAACTATAATCGTATACTATGGTGGGGGAAGATGGGACATCTTTAGCGCATAATATCTAAATAACCCGATCGTGTTTTAAACAATTAACAACGGTCTATGGGAGTCGTGGGGATACGATTTTATAATTGTTTAATTGTTCTTTGTTTACTACTAAATGGGGCGATAAAATAGAATGAAAAGGTGTCCCATCTTCCCCTACTCTACTATATATCATGTTATATATTAACAACGGTCTATGGGAGTCGTGAGGACACGGTTTTATAATTCTTTAAATGTTCTTTGTTTACTACCAAATGGGACGAGGAAATAGAATGAAAAGGTGTCCCATCTTTCCCCCACCCTACTAAATACCATGTACACCACATCCAGACAATAAACAACAAACTTTCATTCCAGCGATCAAGTTCTTCGATTCACCAGCGAAGATTTGGCGACGCGGGAGTTGCTTCGGTTGGTTGGGCAACAACACCAGGTGAGGCCGGGATTCGATCCCGGGAACCTTCGGGTGATTGCATCGTGTCAAGACGTAAAGCTTGGTAGCTGTAGAAATAGTTGGGTTTAGCAGCCACGATTTTATTTGGCACTTTTCCTTAAGTAGGTTTTGCCCATAGCGTGTTTCAACGACTGTCGTTTTTCTGCTAATTCCATTCTATTTGTTGTTTTAATTAAACTGATCTTCGCTATCGAATTCGTAGCGATAAATAACATTTATACCAAAGTATGCATAATCTACACCCGTTATCCAATTTACCTTAAAAAGTTCCATGTCATTCAAAACATTTAAAACCACGATGACATCACAATTACAGTAATGACGTCATTTATTTTTCAGTTGAAATTTTGGCGGGAACCCGAACGCATGGTTGGGCCTGTAGATATGCATGTACCTGCGCACAAAGTTACTGAGTTGAAACAATTGCTACGACAATACGGGTTTGTGACGTCAATATAACGTTCTATGTCGTGGCTAAGTGATTAGCGTCTGTGCCTTGAGGTTTACGGGTTCGAGGCTCGATGCTACCATCGTATGCGTCCTGGGCAAGTGGTCCCATTTGACTGCCATACAGAAGAAACAATAAGATATAAAAACAATGATCCACGCAGTTACTTCCGTGGTAACTTCGTTAGCGGCACGAGGTGTATGAAATGCAAGGATAAATAAGTTACATTCATCTCATTTTCTAGAATCGAGTATGACGTCATGATTGATGACGTACAAGAGGTGATTGACGCGCAAGTAACACCGAGGTTACCACAGCTGAATCTCGCTGAATTTGATTATAATAAATATCACACATTTCAAGAGGTTGGTAGTTTGGTATTGGTTGCTTATATGAGACGCCCAGCCGGCGTAGATATTTCTTTGTTTGTTCTTTTTACACCGAGGCGAGTTATACATCATATAAATATCTACGCTGACCTGCTTTGAACAACGCTGGGTGTAAATATTTCTTTGTTTGCTATTAATTATCAAACATAAATAGTTGCTCCAAATTATGCATCGTCACGGTTGACATTGAGTAACCCCGGCACCATTGTTAGCAAATAAAGTATCTTGTGACCACAGATTGATCAATGGGTGACTGATTATACCACGGCACACAAGAAACACCTGACCAAAATAAAAGTTGGGGTGACGTATCAAAACACGACGTTCCACGCTGTGAAGGTTGGTCAATATTTAATCGGTTATTTATAGTTTAATTAAACGAAAATCTGTTTTAAAAACTTGTATCTTTCATGGGTATTAGCTCAATATTGCCACCTCGCGGGTGATATTTTAAATAATTTGATGCATATTTAAATTGACTCAAGACCTCCATCTCGGGGAGAGATATTTTAAATAGTTTTGTTTATATTTAAATTAGCTCAACATCGCCAACTCGCGGAGAGATATTTTAAATAATTTGATGCATATTTAAATTAGCTCAATGACGCCATCCCGCGGAGAGATATTTTAAATAATTTGATGCATGTTCAAAAATTGGCTTAATGACGCCATCTCGCGGAGAGATATTTTAAATAATTTGATGCATGTTCAAAAATTGGCTCAATGACGCCATCTCGTGGAGAGATGTTTTAACTAATAACCTCACCCAGATAAGCACAGGCGGCAGTATGAAACCAGCGTTCGCTATAGATTGTGGAATCCACGCTGATGAATGGATAGGACCTGCTACATGTATTCATGTTATTAAAAATGTGAGTCATTATGTTAATAGTCACTATTTGTTACGTCATATAATAACACGTCATACCATTCCACGTCACATAATAACACGTCACACATTATAATGCAAAATATGACGTCGCTTATTACCACGCGACATAATATTACATCAAAGATTACTACGTCATACAATGCTACGTCACATATGATATACGTCATACACTTCTACGTCACGTAATACGTCATATCCTTCCCAGCTAACAGAACACATAGGCTCGACGACAAAAGTCGGAAAGATTCTCGAATCCGTGGATTTTTACCTCATACCTTCGGCGAATCCAGATGGATATAATTACACCTGGACTAAGGTGAGTATGACGTCATGGTTTGATGACGTCAGCACCTATGCAACGACCGCGCTTTCTAACCAACGTATTTTTATTTGTTTCGTTTTGTACCGACTGTTGTTTCGCTACCTTTTTACTTTAATTACTTCATTTCAATGTGAGTTTATTATAATATATTATGGGTTTAGCAGCCACACTTTTATTTAACACAATAACGACTTTCGTTTTGCTGCCAATTCCTTCTCTTCGTTATGTTAAGATCTATGTTAATACATTATAATCACAGAACCGGATGTGGCGCAAAACTCGCTCGCCGACTTCTGGTGGTTGCTTCGGGGTTGATCCTAACAGGAATTGGGATGTTAACTGGTCAGGTGGGTGGGTGGGTTGGGGCAGGGTGAGGCTTCGTTTTACCAAGGTCTATTAACGGTTACCATTTTTCCCCAAGTGGTGTTTACCAATTGCGTGTTTAACGGCTGTCATTTTGCTACTAATTCCATTCTCTTCTTTATTTTACCTAATACATAAAACATAATGCAATTGTCTCAAGGCACGCACCAGTTAGCATATTAACGGTGCCTCCCAAGCCCTATATGACTCCAATAACTATTTACTTATACACCATGCACCACAGGTCCTGGCGCAAGTAGTGATCCTTGCAACGACGATTACTACGGTCCTCATGTTTGGTCAGAGGTTTGTATTATAAGTGGTGTGTTTGTCACCAAAGCAGGTTCGAGGCTCACCGCTGCCACCATTAGGCGTTTATATATATCATTTAGCAAGACACTTAACGGCAGTTGCTCCAACCCAGTGGTCACTAATGGGGTTGTCTCAATTCTTAGCCATACAGAAAACAATCACACACAAAGTTACATATGTGGTAACTCGTAAGCTGGCACGAGGTGTATGAAATAGAACACCGGTGTTATAACGACTCCGCCACGCGAGGATCATTTATTCAATGCATAAGATTATGACGTCATAGGCGAACGTGAGGTCACAGAGAGACTTCGTAAACGGGATACCGAACCTACACGCTTACATTGATGTACATTCATACAGCCAGCTGTGGATGTTTCCTTATTCATATACGTTTAAACTGGCCGAGGATTATCATTTATTGGTAAGTGGCAGGTTTTGATGGGTATATAGTGATATAGTAGGGTGGGGGAGATGGGACACCTTTTCATTCTATTTTCTTGTTCTATTTGCTAGTAAACAAAGAACATTTATAGAATTATAAAAACCATATCCTCACGATTCCTAACAGACCGTTGTTAATTGTTTAAAACACAATCAGGATATTTAGATATTATGTGCTAAAGGTGTCCCATTCTCTCCCGGACAATACTGTGGGGCAAGATGGATATCATTAGCGCATAATATCCCATATTTCATCTTATAGTAAACGATAGCGAACCAAAGCGTAGCAGCAATCAAGGACGTGCATGGTAAAGTCTACACACCGGGACCGATCTCAAAAACTATCTGTGAGTTTAAATATTTCGCCCCTGTACCTGGTATATAGAAATCCTAAGCAGATCGGATTGTTTTTGGTTATAAACGGCGGTGGCTGCGTGTACCAGTGATTTCTTAAACAGGCCACTAAAACAAGAGTTAATTTTATTGCAGAAGCCGAATATTAGGAACTCTATGTTATACGCTTAGTAGCAGAAGTAACATAACATTGCTTTATAAATACATCGCTACTTTGTAATTAAACCTATTATTCACAGATATTGCTTCTGGAAGCACAGCCGATTATTTCTACGTGCATGATAAACTGAAGTGTGTGTTTGCTGCTGAACTGAGAGACACAGGGAAACATGGGATGTTGTTGCCGGAGAGGTTTGTACGGATGGATCATATTGAATGTCAATGTGGCGTATGGGGTGAATTCAAGCACAAGGTTTATGGAACAGAACACCCGTGTTATAACAGCTGTCGTTGCTTGCCATGCAAGGATAAACAAGTTACATACGTGGTAACTTGTAAGCGAACATGAGGTGTATGAAACAGAACACCCGTGTTATAACGACTGTCGTTGCCCCGCCATGCGAGGATAAATAAGTTGCATATGTGGTAACTTGTAAGCGAACATGAGGTGTATGAAACAGAACACCCGTGTTATAACAACTGTCGTTGCCCCGCCATGCGAGGATAAATAAGTTACATATGTGGTAACTTGTAAGCGAACATGAGGTGTATGAAACAGAACACCCGTGTTATAACAACTGTCGTTGCCCTGCCATGCGCGAGGACAGTTTACACAACCCAATAATTACCACTGGGTTGGAACAATTGCTGTTAATTAAGTGTATTACCCAAGGACACATACGCCCACAATGGTAAAAGCCTAAAGCCTCGATCCCGAAACCTCTAGTCTAAACGCGAACGATATAAAATACTTTAATAGATGTATACCACAGTGAGATCCAACCAACAGCCGAAGAAACATTCGCTGGTTTGATGGTGATTGCTGATCACGTGATGAACGGAAGTTGTATGTAAAAGTGTGGCAACTTATAACTGGCATGTTAATCTATTCAATTATATCGATGAACTATGAAGTGATTTATATATTTCAATTATAGTAGGGTGGGCTAAGATGGTCCAGGATTTCATTCTGTAAACGCAGCTTAAAGATCAAACAATGAAACATCTACGCTGACCTGCGCTGAACAATGCTGTGTGTAGATATTTCTTTGTTTGTTCTTTATGCCTAAAATTTATAATGCAAACTGTGATGACCCTGCAATAAACAACTGAATTGTTATCCATTGTCATTCAATTTATTCAAGACTTCACAGTTTAACCCTAGCTTCATGCACCTCATGCTCACTGTCGAGTTAGGGTACTTCACGTATATCCTGGGGGTGGGAAACCAAGGGGTTAAAAACAGGGATTTTGAATTCATAATATCAGGAAATTTCCAACACCCATTTTCGACTTAATTTATTCAAGGGCTCACGATTTGACCTTTCATGGTTTGACCTTTAACCCGGTAAGTAGGTAACCTCCTCCTGATGACATCATCACATGGGGGTGTGTGCGCTCAGGCAGAACCTAGGGTGAAAAATAAAAACTAAACATTTTATAAAAACTATTCAAGAAAAGGAAAACTAAGCAGTGAATCGGATTTTTGGTTAAATTTTATCTTTAGGTCATTGTTATAAAAGTAATATCTAAGCCTGACTTTTGCTCCCATGTTCTCATTCGTAGGCCAGAGGATACTGGATTCAAGACTTGATGTTGCTAACATTGAGACAGTATGTGTCATTGGGCAAGACACTTAATGGCAATTGCTCCAACCCGGTGGTTATGGTTACTAAATGGATCGTAGCACACTGAGTGTTGAGGAAATGAGCCAACTCTGACCTAAACCCCAGGTCCCATATCATGCCTCACTGTAGGACCTCACCCATATAGAATAGAATGTACATATACAATGTTGGGGTAATGGGCCAACTTTGGCTTAAATCTCAGGTTCCATGGCGTGCCTGACTGTAGAACCTCACCCATATAGAATAGAATGTGCATATACAATGTTGAGGTAATGGACCAACTCTGGTCTAAACCCCAGGTCCCATGGCGTGCCCCACTGTAGGACCTCACCCATATAGAATAGAATGTGCACATACAATGTTGGGGTAATGGGCCAACTTTGGCTTAAATCTCAGGTTCCATGGCGTGCCTGACTGTAGAACCTCACCCATATAGAATAGAATGTGCATATACAATGTTGGGGTAATGGCCAACTCTGGCCTAAATCCCAGGTCCCATGGCGTGCCTCACTGTAGGACCTCACCCATATAGAATAAATTTTCTTAAATAAGTTAACGAAAACATAATATACGTAGATATAAATATTGAACCCTGACCTGATATTGTCGAGTTAACGTGTCAGTAAGTTGGAGATTGATCGCGGACCCGCTGACCGATAACCTCACAAATAATTCCATGAGAGGTTCCTTATGTTCGGAATATACGACGAATGGTCGCGATAACTGGAGGAGTTCCAACAAACATAGAAGTATTGGGGTGGGGTGGAATCTAAAGGGGGGTGGGTTAGGGGGTGTGGGGTGGCAGGTTACGAAAAAAGCAATAATGGGGGCTTGGGTGGCAATAAGGTTAAATGCAGTTACACTTAAATATATATATACAATACAAAACATCCAAATCCAAAAAATACCAATTGAGGCAAAAAAATGAGCAAATCAACAATAAAAAGGGGGTTTAATACAAAACAAGAAAGTAAAATAAACCAAAAAGCCTTAAAATTGTTGGGAAATTGCCCCCACTATAATATACACAGTAGTACGATACAAACTCACTTGCACACGACCACCACAGCATCAAGCAACTTATTTTCCAACACCCCCCACGCTCGCTGCTGATGTTTCAAACGATTCTCCCTTCTTTCCAACCGAACCGCGAGTTTCTCTTCGTCCGAAAACTTTTTCCTTTTCCCCGAAACTTTGATGTCATTGTCACCCTTTGTTTTGTCACAACCATTCGATTGTTCCGATACAGTGTCCATTGTTACGTCATTATCGCTTTTTTCAGAATCTGGTTGTTTTCAATATAAACATTAAACTATATAAATAAATATATATATTACACAATTCTTAACTTAAACATTTCTCACAGATATATGGGTTGTTATGGTCGTATTAAAACTGAACAGAAATTCATTAATTAATAAAATAAAGACAATTATGTCATGTATTGTATATGGGATTTGCTGTTATGCTTATATTAAAACTGACAAGAAAATCTATGTTTTAGGATATAAATACAATTGTATCGTGCAAACATAATATGTTTATATAATATTACAAGCTGTTATTTTTACATTGTAACTAACCAGAAGGTCTTTGCTTTATGCAACTCCCAGATTCTGCTTTGGTTGATTTTTCCGTCAAAAACTCTGATTCGAACGATCTTTTTGCGAGGATCGGACCCAAAGTTCGTAACGGGATTGAGTGAAGGTTTTCGTCCCAATATTTATCGGGGAAGTTGAAATGGGAGATCGCGAATAAGTTTGGGGGGGATTCCCCGTTATGAAGATTCACTACACAACCTGAAGTTAAAGATTGTCTTTAAATATAAGAATGTTTATACTACAGTTACAATAAAAACTTGTGTGTATTGAATGAACATAACTTTATATTTGCATGGCGAGGAATCGACAGTCATCATAACACAGGTGTTCTGTTTTATACACCTCGTGCCTGCTTACAAGTTACCACATATGTAACTTTGTGGGTGATTATTTTCTGTATGGCTGACAATTGGGCTTTAAATATGAAAAAAACTATCCCTGCTGCCCCCTCTCTTTCCCTCTCTCTCTTTTTTACCTTTTTCTAAATACCAACCAAGTCTCACCTTTCCCACCAAGTTTCTCCAGCACCGAACCCAACACAACCCCAGAACAAGTCTCCACCACCCCAACATTACACCCATGCTTAATGTTGGCTGCGGTCAATATCTGGGACATTGTTTCCATTCTCATGTTGCAAATCTTTGCCGGTTCGCGCTCTTGGTAAAGTTGGCAGATTAACCGACTGTTTGGTCTGATAGTAAAATAAAAGGTTAAGAAAATATTTTAAGGTAATGCTATTTAACCAACACCCAGGGTATTACTAACTAGACCTAAGTTTTAACGACTGTCATTTTTTTGTTAATTTTCTTTTCCTCGTTTTTAAAATAATAAGATCCTTGCTATCAATTTCAAAAGATAACAAAAAAATATTAAGTTACCATGATTTTTCACCTTTGGATTCTAATATAAGACAAATATTTCTTCTTTTTCTTCTTAAGATATTTGTTTTGTGAGAATGATGTTTTTTCATTAAACGACGAACTGTTTTCCACCAAGCACTTTACAATTTCCTCCCCTGTTGCCCCTTCCCCCTTCATTTCAAGGATGTTTTCACGTTTTATAGTTTGCGATTCACCATGGGTGTCAACCAAGGACCTGCATTGAGAGAAACATAAATGGTTATTACTTTTTAACCCAGAGGTTATGCGTTCAAGTCTTGTTGCTGCTACTAAGGGAAACATGAACATTAACTTAAAGTTCGAATTGAAAAGAGTGTCTGTCTGGCACAATGGTTATCGTGCTTTTTCTATAACCCATAGGTTATGGATTTAAGGCTCAATGCTGCTACCATTGTGGACGTATGTGTCTTTGGGCAAGACAGTTAAACAGTAAAATACAAACGACATAATCTAAAGTTTTAGAAAAACGAAACAGCTTCAAAAAAGAGGGGAAACAAACTGATGAAGTAAAAAATATAGCTGTGCGACAATGACAACCTTGTTAAGCATCACCTGTTATCCTTTCCTTGCGCATCATCAGCATTTGTGTCTAATGAATCTAAATCCTGGTCCGTTATCTCCAGTTCCCCATTTGCAACTAAGGATTAAAACGTCAATTATTATATGGTTTGGCACAAAGATTTCAGCTAAACAACGCTGGGTGTGGATATTTATTTATTTGTTCTCTTACACCGAGGCGAGCTACGCTGTGGTGTCAACGTCACTAAACTATACCCAAACTTATTGCCTAATCTGTAACAACAACCACTTACCACCAAATTGACCACCTATATATTACAACTTACCTTTAAAAACTGTCCCATAGTTGCAACCAACTGCCTTGTCAGGTTTAAACCTTAATTTTTCGAAGACGATCACTTTGTTTGCGACGAGTTTCACAGCTTTAAGGACACCATTTCTTTCAAGAATTACAGTCGTGTTTAAATTTATTTCATTATCAGCCATATTGGAGACTCTAAACATGCAAATGCAGCCTAAAACCAAATGTATGTATATAAATTAAATGATTTAACCAGAGTATTCTAAAACGTATTTAAACTGATGTAGCCCAGGTATTATACGTTTTACCCAAAGAGATTAGAACCATTAATCTCTTTGGTTTTACCGTTATACCAGAGTATTTTCGATTCGCAAGCACACACATGCTTAATATCCATAACGTGTACAGGAAATATTGCAATTTAGCCGATATCGTTACATTAAGAAGTGTTGATTAGATTGTAAATGATAAAAAAATGTACATTTTGTGTTTTTACCTTTAATGTTTTCTACTATGTGTTTGTTACGATGTATTTCAATATTTGTCCCCAAATATTATCAGTGATGACGTCAATGTCAAAATAAAAGCGCGGGAACATCATAGAAATCTAATTACATTAAAAAAACAAGAGAGCTCTATAAAAACACGTACATTACAAATTGATTAAAGGACGTTGCTTACATAAAAACCGCGAATGAATAAAACATATTTATTCCCAAGTGTTGGGGTAACCTCAGTTCTATCAACATTCCTCAGTTACACATCAAGTATAAACACCGCCCATCATTATCTCAATGCTTGTGTGCTTAAAACAAGCAGTCTTTTACAAAAAAGATACAACTGTTAGATATTATTTCTAAAAATAACCAAACATATATAAAGACCAAGAAAAGCATTACATATATAAAGACCAAGAAAAGTTTTTTTTTACTTTTAATAAGAAATAGAATGAGAAAAAATACATTGAGTGTCTTGCTTCATGGCTTTTTTCGTAACCTGACGTCATAATCTAGGTACGCCATGAAAGAGTGACGTCAGATCTCAGATGTCACTTCAAGGAATGACGTCATTCCGTCTTCGCGTGTTTACTTAGTTTGGTCAATGGTAGCGTTTATTCAAAGAAATCTAATTAGGCCTACAAGGTTAACTGACAGTTTGTTTAGACCAGTGCTCCTCAACTTTTTTTTGTTATTTAACCCCTAAAGTTGTTGTAACGAACTCAAGCACCCTTGATATTGCTTTAACGTAAAACTAATGATGTCATCAAGGAGAAATTGGTACGAGAATAAGTTGCTGTTTAATCGAAAACCAAAACAGAATATTATTGCTGCATTTTTTAAAAGTTTGTATTGCACCCTGGTATACCCTTTATACTGACGTACAAACCGATTGAAGACCATTGGTTTAGACGTCACGCAAAAAAATGGAGTATAGAACAATTAACAATGGTCTGTTGGAGTCGTTAGGATACGGTTTTGTATCTTCCCCTAGCCCACTGTTCCATCTTCCCCCACCCGACCATATAATGTTGGCCGCCGTTTTGGACCTTTTCTACTGATGTCACCTAGATTAAATTTAGACACTATATATGATTATACCACGTTGATTCTACGTATATGCTTTATCACAGATATATAACAAATGCCTGTATTCGTCTTTATCAAATCTTTTATAATTTAACGTGCGCATTCATTATAGCTTAGCTCTCTTGTATTTTACATATAGATATTCAAAGACTTATTAAAAATTTTACATTGTGTAATAACTAAAATATTAATTAAAATGAAAAGCTTAGAAAATATATTCTTTTTTTTAAATATAATCAAAGTACGAATAAATATGTAAAATACTTTGGTAAAATATTTCTTTGTTTGTTCTTTACAATTAAGAGAAAAAGGCGTTCAAAATTTCACATGGTCACTTATTTCAAAGTCTAGTAAGTAGTAACAACGGTCGTATCTATCAGTAGGTTACGTTACAGAGCTATCGTTGTACTGATTTATTAGAATATCTGCATTAGAGCTTTTCAACCGGCTATTCGTACCATGGCGGTGGAATTGCCACAATTAGTTGGTAAGTGGGTGGTTTATTTAAGTTTGTGTGTTGGTAGTGGGAGTGTTTATTGCTGTGTCGTGAGCTATGGCAGTCGTTGTTATAACACGGGTGGGTGTTCTGTTTCATACACCTCGAGCCAGATCACGAGTTACCACGTACTTTTTGGGGGATTGTTTGTTAGTTGTATGGCTGACAATTTGAACAACCCATTAGTGACCACTGGGTTGGAGCAATTGTGGTTAAGTGTCTTGCCCAATGACACACATTTTATAATTTTTTCCAACTTTACTATTTTCTATTCTATAAATCTACATTTGTTAACACAAACATTTCAGTGCGTGGAGCGAATGGTTTGAGTTTGTTGAAATGGAGAGCGGACGGAACATCTGAAGAAAATAAGTACGCGTTGTTTTGACTACTACCATTGTACCAATATTGTTTCTGTGTTTGATTTTTAACAGATTGAGTCATTGAGTGCTTATACAACCCCATTCTGTAAGTGTGAGGTCCTACAGTAAAGCCTGGGTATTTAGGTCAGAGTTGACCCATTACCCCAACATTGTATATGCACATTCTATTCTATATGGGTGAGGTTCTACAGTGAGGCATGACATGGGACCTGCGGTTTAGGCCAGAGTTGGCGCATTACCCCAACATTGTATATTCACATTCTATTCTATATGGGTGAGGTCCTACAGCGAGGCCTGAATTATTTATGTATTATGTGATTACAACAGCACTCGAATATTACTCGTTATAACCTAAGTTAAGTCTAATAAGGTTATTTTTCATATAGATATTATATATAATATTTATATATATTTCTTTTTTTAGAATTTGTGACCAAAAATGTCGGACCACAAAGTTTTCTAACGATGGAAAGTTGTTTGCGTGGTGTGACATGAAACAGTGAGTCTGCTTGTGTAGACCTATTCACTATATGTATATTATAGGTGTAATGTTAGGGTGGCTGAGGTGACATCTAGTATATTGTATTCACCATATGAATCAATGAGGTTCCCTATGTTTGACAAATATGAGTGTAACTGTATTTTAACAATGTCACCCCAGATTTTACCCTGCTGTTAGGTGTCTATACAAACAAGCAGAGCCAAAGTATATTGCATTCACCACATTAATCAATGAGGTTCCCTATGTTTGACAAATATGAGTGTAACTGCGTTTTAGCAATGTCGGGTCGTCTTCTTTATCCAAATTAAAATATGTGACCACGGTAAATGTAATAAGATTTAGCATCATTTCACGAACAGCCCCATAAAAATATTTGGGCAACATTATGTTGTATATTCTCCAGCCTACTAAACTGGTCCTACTAAACTTCCAGAGTTCACATAATGGAGATGGGTAGTGGAAATATTCTATCAAGTATCAACCAACCGCGAACATTCGCAATGTATTTCTCCCCAGATGCTAAACTACTGTGTACATGGGAACAATATGCTGGTATTTATCTTATCAAGATTATATATGCTTTTACCTGTAGGCATTATTGCCATAGTATGATATTTATGAATGAATGATTGAATGTAATAGTCCTCATAACACGGCATTTGCACTTCATGCCAGCTTACAAGTTTCCACCAATACCATGTATCGCATGTAACTTTGTGGGTGTTAATTTAAACAACCCATTGGTGACCACAGGATTAGAGCTATTGCGGTGAACCGTCTTGCCCAAGGACAGCATATGTAATTATAATGGTAGCAACATGAAGCTCTTCAACTACTGTATACCTGTAGTCCTGCACCAAACTGTTTTTAACCTAAATTTCTTTAGTAACGAAAGACACACCTGCCGGCACACCTAACTTCAACATATGGAACGTATCGGATGGTTCGTGCGTACATAACTCGATACAAAAGAAAGTGAACGGCTGGAGACCTGACTGGCTTCCTGGGACAACTATATGTGGGAAACTGACGGGACAATCAGTCCAGTTTTATGAGGACAATGATTTCAGTGAGTTTTAACTTTTTAAGTAATGTTTTTCTAAATTTTGTTTTTAGTAATTATTCCGATGAAAATTTTTTTAAAGACTAAAAGTTTTCCAGGTTACTAAAGATTTTTCATTTTTGCCGATTTTTCGGAGTCCATAAGTCGAACACTGTTTGAATTCCATAACTAAAAATTAGTTTCGAAAGCGCATGTGTATGCCTTGTTCCATTTTTCTCATCATTATTTTCCAGAAACCGCGAAACACAGACTGAGTATTGAAAAGCTCGAAGTATTTGAAGTTTCCCCAAATATTAAACCCCCACATAGAGTAGCTTGCTTTGTACGTGGGGCACGAGGTGGACCGGCTTCCGTGAAGATATTCCAATACCCCAAGTTCACCACAGATGATGTGGTCGCTAACAAAAGCTTTTTCAAAGCAGACACAGTGAGTATTGATACCTGGCACATTGTAATAAATAGTCAACTCATCCTTAATCCAGTTTGGCTTGATGCAGATGTGCTCTGATTAAGCGGGGTTGATTGTATTAGAAATAAATCGTATTTTTCTTAGCAGACACAGTGAGTTTTAGTTTTAACATAATATAAATTTTTGAATGAGAGCTAAGATCATGTCATTTAAAGAACGAAAAGAAGGAAATGAATAGCAAAACAACAGTTGTTAAAACATGCTATAGATGAAAAGGGCTGACTTGCCCCATCCTATTATATATATAATTTGGACAATCTTACCCCAACAATCTATATATACATGTCCCATATTACCCCAACCCACTATATACTTATCCCATCTTACCCCAACCTTCTATATCACTGTTTGTACCTCCTCACCCATCTCATAACTTAAGTACCCCACCTAGGTCTCCATCAAATGGAACAAGCGCGGCACAGAGTTGTTGGTGACGGCTGCTGTTGATGTCGATACTACAGGGGAATCGTATTATGGAGAACAATCGCTACATTTCATGTCTTGTACCGGGGAAACATCTATTGTACAACTTTGTAAGTTTGTTGTGGTGTGTGGGGTGGACAATATCTGTATGTGCATATGTATTGTTGAGGTAATGGGCCAACTCTGGTCCAAATCTCAGGTCTCATGGCATGCCTCACTGTAGGACCCACCTATATAGAATAGTGTGTACAAAGTTAGGGCAATATACTAATATACAGGTTAAAATTTAACAAATTCCTCCGCAATAAATTAAAACTTGTTTCAATGACACAATGGTAGCAACGCTGAACTTCAAACCCATACCCTCTAGTCTAGAAGCTGGCACTCTAACCTTTATGCCACGGAAACATCTAATATTCCTTATATTCATCCATCCAGCCAAGAAAGGTCCCATATACGACTCTGCATGGTCACCATTATCCAACCAGTTCTGTGTTGTGTTTGGGTTCATGCCAGCCAAGGCTTGCTTGTTTAGCAACAAGTGTAACAAAACCTTTGAGTTTGGTTCTACACCAAAGAATGAGTGTTACTATAATCCGCATGTAAGTTGGTTAACTTTTAAATTAGCAACAATATCCCTCAATTTAGTTCAATAACATATTTGTGTATACTGATACTTGTACATACTTTAACTAGCTATTGGCCGTTAACATATTACTCTCACATAACTGTATAATAATGGTAACAAGTAAGCAATGTTAGGTAAAACAATAATACCACAATAATGGTATTTACAATTATCATTTAATTTCTTGTTTTTACATAACTGTATAATATTAACAACGTTATGGGTATTTCACCAGATTACTTATTTGATTTTTTTGCATGCTATTTTCCTTTTTAGCATTTTTCCCAGTTAGCTGAAAACAACAGTACCATATCTCAACATGTATCTTTACAATATTCGTTTAATGTCATATTCTCGCAACTTATTTGTTTAACCAGGGAAACCTGTTAATACTGGCTGGCTTCGGCAACTTGCGCGGCAACATCGAAGTTTGGGATTGCTGTCGATACTCCCAGGTTTCCCAATTCACGGCACCGGACACCACATGCTTGGAGTGGTGTGGTGATGGTTGTCACTTCGTTACCGCCACCACTTCACCAAGGCTAAGGGTTAATAATGGTTACAAGTTGTGGCATTATGAAGGTATGGTTTTTTGAATGGTTGTTATTTGTTTACGTGCGTGGCAACTTTGTGGGCATCATCAAACAGTATATTATGTACGGCATGAAATGCAGTTGAATGAATGTAACTTATTTATCCTAACATGGCGGGGCAACAACAGTCGTTATAAATAACACAGATGTTCTGTTTCAGTAACGTCATGTTTTCATTCTCCTTTATCGCCCCATTTGTTAGTAAACAAAGAATATTTACAGAATTATATAACCGTATCCTCACGACTCTAAAAGAGCGTTGTTAATTGTTTAAAACACGATTAGGAAATACGGGATATTATGTGCTAACGGTATCCCATCTTACCCCAGAGTACTATTCGTGTTGACACTACTCTTACAATGTGTGCATTAACCACAGGTGGCCTTTTGCAAACAATCAACTTCCAAAACGAGTTAAACGACGTACAATGGCGACCAGTGCCAACTGGAACATATACGGCACCTTTAGTTAAGCTGGTAACCAGTAAGAATCTATCCAACATGATATCTGCGTCCAAACCAGCGAGTTACGTTCCCCCACATGCGAGAGGAAAGTCATCTAAAGCTGCTGAGAAGGTAAATATGTTTGTTGTGTAAAAGTGTCTGCACCAAACTACATTTCCTGCTACTGTTGTGGGTGTATGTGTCCTTGGGCAGAGGCCGGAGGGTAATTGCTCCAACCTAGTGACCACTAATGGGTTGTACAAATTGTCAACCATATGTTAAAATAATCACTCACAAAGGAATATGATGGAGTTATAATGTTACTAATTACGTGCCCACAATGATGGCAGCTTTGAGCCTTTAACCCATATTTTCTGGTTAATATGATTTTAAATTTACTATTTTTTTACTACAATTTACTCACTACACACCTGCAATTGGTTTCAGTTCAAGCTGGATGAGGATGAACCAACAATCCAGGAACCTCTTTCTAAATCTGCCCAGAAGAATAAAAAGAAGAGAGAAGGAAAGAAGAATAAAACCCCAACTAATTCAAGTCTAAGTTCCGAGCAGCAAGATGTCATACAGATGGCTAAGTATCTGCTGAATGATGAAGCTGCTCAACCAACGCAACTTGCTGGTGAAGATAAGAAAATCAAGTCATTGCGAAAGGTGGGGTTTATTGAGTGGTTGGTTATGATGTTTATTCTCGCATGGTGGGGCAACGATAGTCGTTATAACTCGGGTGTTTTGTTTCATACACCTCGTGCCCGCTTACGGGTTACCATGTATGTAATTTTGTGAGTGATGTTTTATATATGGTTAACAATTTGGACAACCCATTAGTGACCACTGGGTTGGAGCAATTGTCGTAAACTGTCTAGGGACACATGCACTCACAATGGTAGCAACATCGAGCCTCAAACCATAACTTCTGGGCTGGAGGCAAGATCCCTAGCCACTGTGCTTGTTGCTGGGACCCTACCATTCATTTATAGTGTATAGGCTTTTAACCTAGAGTCGCAGCTAGATACTACAATAGTGAAATTTTTCGACAAAATTTTAATGTAATAAAACTTATTATTTTATTTCAGAAACTCCAGGCAGTGGAAAAACTTAAAAAACAACAAAGTGAAGGAAAACAACTAGAAAAAAATCAGATTGAAAAATTAAACACGGAAGATTCTATAATTGAAGAACTTAAGAAACTGGGTGTTTCAGTTTAAATGTTGCTGTTCCAGAACGAATATATTTATTTGTATTAAGTGCCTGGTGTGTTGTTTAGGAAATACAATAAAGTTCTTCGTGCCAAGATTGTATGAGTTTGTTTATTGAAATATATATTTACAAATATAGCATTTGGAAGATGCAACAGAATAACAGAACGTTTATTTATTTATTCCTCCAATCATACTGAAAAAAAAGGAAATTAAAGGCAAAATGTAAGTATTTATAGCATGCTAGGTGTTCATACTCCTCCTGCCAGCTTACGAGTTACTCCGTATGGATGATTGTTTTTTCTGTACTTCTCTCTTTTAGTGTTGTACGAAAATTAAATAAAAATTAATTGTTCCAAAAATTAATGACTTAACGGTCACTGTTGAGTTCCCCAGGGTTGGCAATAGCAACTCCTGTTATAAAGAGGGTAACACTAAAAGAGGGAAATCAACACTAAAAGAGGGAAATCTTGCATTCCTAAAAGAAGGGAAACAGGGAAGTGCTGCTTAGTAAAAAAACGAGATTTTTTATATTTTATGTGCAACAACAGTCACAACAACGACGGAAGCGGCGACGAAAACACCAACAGCATGAAAAGCAACAACAGCCACAGGAACTAAACGTACCTGCTCCTAACCCCCCTCAGGTGAAATAAAATCTCCTTTTCATTGTTTGATAACTTTGTTTCTTTCACTTAACACTAAACATGTTATACCACTTTATTTGAGTTTAAGTGTTTACAATTTTGTTTATGTTCAGAGTGCACACAACAAAATAGAAAATATAGTCATTATGTATTAACTTCAGAGCTAAATGCTGTTTACTGTTTGCACTGCACGCAAAAAATGCTTAAAGGGGCATATCAACAAAATTTGTATTTTCATGGAATGTGATGTAAAGGTACCACCAAAGCTATTTTAATTCGAACAAACTTATGCCGGGCTTTCTGCCCAAACTTTTACATATAAAGTCATAGACGTTTATAGTTTGTTGTAGTTGAATTGTAGTTCACAAGTGACTGTAGCTGATTCCTAGGATTGGTTATCTCTGGGTATTAATGATACCACACGGCTTTGTATTCTTTAGTTGCTGTATGTTTTATTGATTCTGAGATTACCCTCTTTTCATAGTGTGTTTAATGGCAATGGGTGAGGAATATGCAGAGGTGCGTGATGGGAACTGTAACATCTTATGTGGGGGAAAATGGGACACCTTTAGCATATAATGTTCAAATATCCTGATCGTGTTTTAATTTTTTTAAACAATTAACAACGGTCCATGGGAGAAGTGACAATACAGTTTTATAATTCTTTGAATGTTCTTTATTTACTACCAAATGGGACGAGAAAATAGATTAAAATGGTGTCCCATCTTCCTCCACCCTACTGTATTACTAATTTGCATTAATTTAAAATATTAAAAAAAAGCGTGCTTGCCTAACCGAATTGGTGTGTGTCGAAAAATGTAACAAATACACCCTTTCTTCAAAACGCTTTAAAGTGCGACTAAAAGGCGACTTTGTTTTATTGGTGGAAACTCACCCTGAAAGTGTGACCACTTGGGTCAACGAGGTTGCTACAAACGTGTGTTCTGTATGGTTAATACGGTAGGGCTCAACGAAGCAGACTTATTCCAGCGAAATATCTTTGATAGCAACTGGTGTTTAGAATATTAGGTAAACACCATATCAAGTCGAAGGTAATATTTAAATACTCCGTCGTTAGGAGTTCACAAAGCGCTTTCAACTCAACAATCCATATCCTCATCAATTGAACCAGAAAGTTCGTTGGCTTTGTTGCCCACAGTTGTTATAGAGACGGTTGGCTCCACCAATGAAAGCGAATGAGAATGAAACATTGTTTTGCTTTTGTTGTTCGACAAAGCTTAAAGTAAGGCGATACAGGGAAGTAATTGTAACCCAGGCTTCACACGTAATACTGTTTGGTTTTGTAATATCATTGAATTGGGCGAGCAGTATATTATATAGAGTTCGTAATATCGGTGTAGTAAATACGCTTACTAAATACGGTTCAGTATCAATAATAACGAGCAAGCGTATCATATATGTAGTTCATGATGGTATAGTGTTGTTTCAGTATTATAGTGAGTTTATTTTTTTTGTGATAGATGTTTTAGTTCACTATTAAACTAGTTTATAATTATAGTACTGTGATGAATTCTTATAGTTATGTATTTGTTTTATTCAGACCGTATTTTTTGTTTTATTCTATGTCTGTGTTAATTGCAGAGCATGAGTTAATTGCTATTACCGCATTCCTTCGTTTTACATTATTCTAACTTTGTTTTGCGTGCTGATGTCGATTGGTTAATTGCGTGGGCGTGACATTGCATTTTATAGCTTAAGAATTAAATCAGTTGCTTGTGGTTGAGTTCGTGAGCGGTCTTACTTTGACTAAAGAATAAAATGCTACAGTACTTATACCACAGATGAGAGAGTCATCTGTGTCTATACTATATATTAAAATCTCTATGAACAAATCTACATGTTGTACGAAAATTAAATAAAAATTAATTGTTCTAAAAATTAATGACTTAACGGTCACTGTTGAGTCTCCAGGGTGGGCGAATTGCACCCCAATTTCAGGTAAACAATAGTTCAATATTTTTTTTATTTTGTGTCTGTATGGGTGACAATTTGGACAACTCAATAGTGACCGTTAAGTGTCTTGCCCAAGAACACATACTCCACAGTGGTGGCTGAGTCAAGTATTGAACCCGGTATTTATGGTTATGATGCAAGCACTCTTACCACTGATTTGTTGTAAAAGTTCATTTCAAGAAATGTCTCCAATAAGCAAACAGTGTTAGCAGATATATTTCAGTAAGATCTGTTCTGCTGGATTTATTACATGAAGAGTACGGCTTTTTTCGGACTGTTAAGCGAATAGTTTTCACAAATTGACGAAGTTGTATGTCTTTGTCAGATAATCTACAGATAAAGTAGGAAAACATAGGTTTCGATATCGATATTAGAAAAATGAAGTGAGAAAACATGTATGAAAAGAATTCTAGGAATCAAACACAAGTAAGGTTTTAATTCGAGCCTAAATAAGTTTGTTGAAGCTCAATAAATATTTTAAACTTATACATCAATTTTATTGCTTTGTTATTATCTGACTTAACTTTATTTATCGAAAACATTTGTCTTTGAAATCCAGCCTTGTTTTAGAGTAAAGTTCATACATTGTGTGCTTTTATTGGGTTGTCTAAATTCTTAGCCATACACTAAAGAAGTACAGAAAAAACAATCAACCATACACGAAAAAACAATCAACCTTTCCCCCTCTTTTAGTGTTACCCTTATAACGACTGTCATTGCCCCGCCACTCCAGAATAAATCAGTTACATTCATTCAGATTTTGCTGACGAGATTTCTGCATAGTTTTTTAAAACACAAAAAGACTTATGAACCTAGCTAATCCAACCT
This sequence comes from Ciona robusta, assembly GCF_009617815.1. Lineage (NCBI taxonomy): Eukaryota > Metazoa > Chordata > Ascidiacea > Phlebobranchia > Cionidae > Ciona > Ciona robusta. The sequence continues at coordinate 7,954,901 of NC_143242.1, read as the reverse complement.
GTTACTGCCATGCCCATATTTAAAATAATTCCTAAGGTTTTTATTTGTGTATTAACATCGACGATCAAATCTCTATACACTACAGTCCAATTAAACCTAATTATTTCACCCAGCCTAAAGTAATGGGAGGCTCTGATGAAGCTCTTCCATCAAGCAACGATGACACCAGTCATCCTTCAATAAGTGAACCTCAAGCTACTGTTTCTTCACAAGATGTGTATATACCTGCTGCTAAGCTCACTAAGGTGAATAGCAATGTTATTGTGTATTGGCTAAAGGTGACCGTTGAGTAATTCAATGTTCAGTATTGATTTATTCATTGTATTAATAGTTTATTAATAGGGTCAAAAGAGAATATCTGCTCCAGGAACTTCTAGAGATGTAAAGATTGCCCGACTTTCTCCAACTTTAAGTTCACAAGATGTGTCCATACCTGCTCCTAAGCTCACTAAGGTAAACTGCAATCCTCATTCATTGTTTCTTTTTACTCAACACTAAACATGTACAACAACAGTCACAGCAACGACGAAAACAACAACAGCACAGAAAAAACAATCAACCATACGGAGTAACTCGTAATCGGGCAATAGGTGTAAGAAATAGAACTCCTGTTATAAAGAGGGTAACACTAAAAGAGGGAAAAGGGAAAACTTGCATTCCTAAAAGAGGGGAAAGGAAAGGAGGGAAAACAGGGAAATGCTGCTTAGTAAAAGAAACAAGATTTTTTATATTTTATTTACTTAACTTTGATAATTAGAAAATGGGAACAGGAAATCGATACTAACAAGGGAAAATATGTAAAATAAGGAAAAGAGGGAAAACAGGAAAAAGAGGGGGGAAAGGAAAAGAGGGAAAAACTGTTTTCCCTCTATTTCCCTTTTTTCGCCTATTTTTTATTTTCCCTGTTTTCCCCTTTTTTCTACTCCTCCCCTCTTTTCCCTTGTTAGTATTGATTTCCTGTTCCCTTGTTTCTAATTTTCAAAGTTAGGTAAATAAAATAAAATATAAAAAATCTTGTTTTTTTTACTAAACAGCATTTCCCTGTTTTCCCTCTTTTCCTTTTTTCCACTTTTAGGAATGCAAGTTTTCCCTTTTCCCTCTTTTAGTGTTACCCTTATAACGACTGTCATTGCCCCGCCACTCCAGAATAAATCAGTTACATTCATTCAGATTTTGGTGACGAGATTTCTGCATAGTTTTTTAAAACACAAATTTATCCGTATTACAGTTGTTAGACTTAAGAACCTAGCTAATCCAACCTGTTACTGCCATGCCCATATTTAAAATAATTCCTAAGGTTTTTATTTGTGTATTAACATTGACGATCAAATCTCTATACACTACAGTCCAATTAAACCTAATTATTCCACCCAGCCTAAGGTAGTGGGAGGCTCTGATGAAGCTCTTCCATCAAGCAACGATGACACCAGTCGTCCTTCAATAAGTGAACCTCAAGCTACTGTTTCTTCACAAGATGTGTCCATACCTGTTCCTAAGCTTACTAAGGTAAATTACAACCTTCATTCATTGTTTTTAAACTTTGTCGTTGTTTCCTTTCATTGAACTCTACATATGTGCAACAACAGTCACAACAACGACGGAAGCGGCGACGAAAACAACAACAGCAGAAAAAGCAACAACAACAACAACAGCAACAACAACAGCCGCAACAACAGCAACAACAACAGCAGCAACAACAACAGCCGCAACAACAGCAACAACAACAACAGCAGCAACAACAACAGCAGCAACAACAACAGCAGCAACAACAAGAGCAGCAACAACAAGAGCAACAACAACAACAGCAGCAACAACAACAACAGCAACAACAACAACAGCAACAACAACAGCCGCAACAACAACAACAACAACAGCAGCAACAACAACAGCCGCAACAACAACAGCAACAACAACAGCCGCAACAACAGCAACAACAACAGCAGCAACAACAAGAGCAGCAACAACAACAACAGCAACAACAAGAGCAGCAGCAACAACAACAGCAACAACAACAGCAGCAACAACAGCCGCAACAACAACAACAGCAGCAACAACAGCAGCAACAACAACAACAGCAACAACAACAGCAGCAACAACAGCCGCAACAACAACAGCAACAACAACAGCCGCAACAACAGCAACAACAACAGCAGCAACAACAACAGCAGCAACAACAAGAGCAGCAACAACAACAACAGCGGCAACAACAACAGCCACAGGAAAAATCTGTACCTGCTCCTAACCCTAACCCCCCTCAGGTGAAATAAAATCTCCTTTTCATTGTTTGATAACTTTGTTTCTTTCACTCAACACTAAACATGTACCACTTTATTTGAGGTTAAGTGTTTACAATTTTGTTTATGTTCAGAGTGCACACAACAAAATAGAAAATATAGTCATTATGTATTAACTTCAGAGCTAAATGCTGTTTACTGTTTGCACTGTACGCAAAAAATGCTTAAAGGGGCATATCAACAAAATTTGTATTTTCATGGAATGTGATGTAAAGGTACCACCAAAGCTATTTTAATTCGAACAAACTTATGCCGGGCTTTCTGCCCAAACTTTTACATATAGAGTCATAGACGTTTACAGTTTGTTGTAGTTGATACTTGAATTGTAGTTCACAAGTGACTGTAGCTGATTCCTAGGATTGGTTATTTCTGGGTATTAATGATACCACACGGCTTTGTATTCTTTAGTTGCAGTCAGAGCTGGGATTGAGCCGTTTTTTGACACCTAGTCCAATTTAATTTATTTACATTTTATTGTCGCAGCAATAACTGTTAAGTTTAGCGACGTCAACGTCGCGAAGCCGAGTTTCGGCGCGAGCCACGGTGCCCAGCGTCGCCAAAATCTACTGCAGATGTCCAATCTTACGCAACTACATGCTTGTCGCGACGGTTAGTGAGCGTCGCTTAAATTTTACCCAGCGTTGCTAAAAAATCCAGGTGTCGCCAAAGTCTGGGTCAGCAACGAAATCGCTTTAAATGAAGTGGGAATTCTGACGTGAGTGGATGTAATACTATTAGATTTAAAGGACAAATAATATATCTTTAAAATTTGAGGTTTTTTATTACTGAACTGGGCGATATTCATTTTGATAAAATGATTCGTCTTATCTATTTTGTATTCTAAATTGACCTCTTCCATTAGAACGCTTTTCATCTTGGATTAAATGCCAAATTACGCGCAAGAAAATCTGACCAAGATTGTTTTGGATACATTTAAAAATACGTTCTTGTATGTTTTGGTAAAGCATTCTTCAGGAGATCTAGTTCGGCTTTCATTGATTTAGTCGTTCTGGTGTTTTTGGCTAATGCGAGTTTGGTTTACTGATTTTCTCTATTACTGCATGAGAATTCAGTTAAACAAACAATATTACTGCTAAACAGACAATGTTTTATCGCTGCATCGCATTCTAAACGATTTAGGGCTTTAGGCCGTAATAATCAGCTTAAATCTGTTCCAGAAGTATTGCTGCTTTATATTTACCATGTTTTCCTCTGCCAAGCAGTTTGTTTGTTACGAAATAGTGGGGATTCACACGTGAATTCATTACATCATAATAGCGATTGTTTGACCTGGCAATTAATTTGCGCCATAATAGGGACTCACACGTTCATTATTTAGCGTTTTAGCCTACAGGTGCTTAAAAACAGGTTGACTTTTGCTTTTTCATGTCTGCCATTAAGTAAAGGATTGTCTTGTTTATACGATGAATACTTTCTACGCACGTGAAGGCAACAAGTATGTGAATACAATTTGTGTTTAGATAAAGCTTGGTGGTCACTGGCCAGACCTATTTCGCCACTATAGATTCAAGCTTTTATTTTGGTCATAACAGCTTCCTTGTAACCCTGGCCAAAGTTATATACTTCCTTGTAACCCTGGCCAAAGTATAGACCAAGTTAGGAAACGGATTGTAAAACAACGAGTCTTGTTATCCATTGTCGCGCGTCCATGACGTCATAGACGCCACCATTACGGAGCCCACCGCATAGCATTTCATCATTGCTGGGTACTGTTTTTCGTCTAAATATTGCGATTTTTTAAGAACCAAGCACTTCTGCGAGTAAAAATGGGCTTCTACTAATGTTATATCTTATCACAATAATAAACCTCACATAAAGAAAATGTTATTGAACACTCAATCAATTAAAGAGTAAAAAAACAGAAAATATCAAGTATACCAACCAAAAACATAAAAGAACATGTTTAAAATATAAAAATGCAAACAAAAACGCATAACATTAACAGATACTAGTGTATGTAGCTGCAGTTTTGCATGTAAATTGCTTTGATTTTACTTTTTGGCTCACAAACTTAACACGTATACCCGGCAACGAAACTTAGGGTATCTTTGTAAAATTTGCCTAATATCGAAGTGATATTGAGGAAAACAATACTGAGTTACTATTTTTAGTCCTGTGCTTGAATTAGTAAGCTACCTTTTCCGCGTTTTTGGTCTTTATGAAATCGGAAAACGAGAACATCTTGTCTGCTAGTTGTACTTAAGCAGTTTGGAGCTGCATGTCCACCAATGTTGGACTATAAATGTAGTATATACTGGTTCTGTAGATTCGTAGGTATGATCATATATTATTATGTAAACTAAGCTAATTGCTGCTAGTATTAATCGCCAACGTAAAGTACCCTGTTAAACCACACTGTACGCTGAAAACCAGTCAAAATATTAATTTACTTCGCATTAATTCTTAGATTTAATATTATATAATAAGATTTATATTAGAAATTATATTTTAAATGTTAAAACAACCGCTATACATGTTTTCTAGCTTTGTATCGCTTACAAGAACCAAATAAACATACGCCAACCATGCATTTGTATAGGCGATTCACGGTCTGTGGACTCCGTAATGGCGGACACAAGCGCCGTTTCCTGGCGTGACGTTGCATATAACAATTACAACAATTTGCGCAATCATTCACATATATTAAAAGCAGACGTATGTCACGTATTGTAGTTGGATTTAAATTAAGTACAAACGATCGTTACTTTGACGCGCGCCATTATTCGTTTAGAGCTACGTAAACGAAAATAGGTATAAAATTTAATTTCTGAAGGGGATGTTCAAACACCAATCCGCCCCTCTTGATCGCCACCGATGTGACGTATTATGACGCCAGAATGATTAATTTTCTCGCGACAATTTGGACGTCGAAAATTGCGCTCGGCGACACCTAACAACGAATCGCAGCACTGGCTGTGCCACTTGATATAAACATCACTGTACCAGAAAACCAGTTTATATACTTGTGTATGTTTCATTGTAAATATAAAATCAATGCTTATTGTTTCAACAGCAACCAATTCAATACAATATTACCAATTCCACCATTACAAACGCTGCAATAGGAAGTAATGATATATCAATCAACACAAATCAACAGCAAAACTTGGGAATAAGCACTCAACAGTTGGACAAGCTAGGTATGTTACGAGACTTACTACTACTAAGTATACTTAAGACTTGAGACATAGTGGGAGAACTTACACAGGGCTTTCTAACATTTACATTATTATTTATTATTATCAGGAATACATTAAAAGCAAAACCTCAATTAGTGATTATGAAATTTAAATTAAAACAAAAAAATATTCAATTTATTGGAATGAGAACTAAATATGAACCTGCGTTGGTATTTTTAGCCATAATTTGAAACATAAATTATGACAAAAATCCTGATATAATGTATCTAATAGAAATTGTAAAATTGCATCCACATATTTAAACTTCACATGAGTGTTTATACAAGTTTCATATTTTACCCTCGGTTACTGTAAGGTGGTTTAATAAAGGTTCACTCTATTTTATCCTGCAATCAAATTTATGGTTTAGCTTGCTTAATATTATTTCTATGTTGCACCTTACTGATTTCCATGTTATTTTGCAGTTGAAAAATTTAAAGTGAATTCCAAGAAAAGAGCAAATAAAGTTCGTGGAGAAACCCTTTTGCCACCAGGAGTTCCAGGTCGTATCACCAAGGCTGTTCCACTTCTAATAACCAAGGTCCGTCAAATATTAGATGATGAATGGAAGCTACATAGAAACCAACGTGAGGACTTGCAACGTATGTACACACCAAAGGGTTCTATACGGATCGAGGCACTGTTTGATGTTGCAAAACAAGTGGCAAAACAAGAGGCAAAGAAGTGCACTACACCTGAAGCAAAGTCTGATTATGTAGTAAGATATGGTAACATTGTTTGTGTAGTTGGACTACCTGGGGTTGGTAAGAGCACTCTTTTAAAGATGATGATCAACTGTATTTTTGAGGATAAATCAGTGAAACCAGATACACAGTTTTTGTTCCACGTCTCACTGAAGGATTTTAACCCAGATGAGAAAGTTACTCTGTTAGAATGTCTTCTACCTGACGTGGGTGAGTGGAATTTTTCTGCTGAAGAAAACAAAGCTTTGGTTCATTTCCTGTACAGCAACCCAAATGTTGTTATTTTGATTGATGGATGGGATGAACTGTATACAAAACAAGCCAGCAAAAGACTCCATGCATGTCAACTGGATAGCAAGCAAATACCGGAGGTCTTTGTCAAGAACTTGTTGATGGGTAAGCTTCTACCCAATGCTGTGAAAGTTATCACATCAAGACCAGGTCAGTTTTACGAACTTCACCAAGATTGTCGAAATGGTTTGGTTTCTGAGGTGCGTGGTATGGATAAACCTGCAAAGAAGGATCTTACTAAACAGATGTGTGGTGAAGCCGATCTTGAAACTGTAGAGAAATTATTGGCAGAGCGTCCAAACTTGGATGCTTTGTGTTCAATTCCAGTCCATTGCATTCAGATTGTAGCTTGTCTCCATTCAAGCATGTCATCGGGTCGTGAGATCAACTCAATGACTGATGTGTTTATTTATACTCTTACCAACTACAAAGCTTCAGATCATGTAAGAACAAACATGTCAGAACGAGAAATTGGACAAGAACTGGTTAAACTTACTCACCTTGCATACAAAGGACTTGCTAAAAGAAAATTAGTATTTCAGTTGAGTGACTTTGATGAAGTGGGAATCAACGAACAAACTGTTGATATATTTCTGCACACCTATGTTGAAAAGTCCCATAGTTTAAAAATGAGAATCTTGGAAGGAAAGAAACGAAGTTACTTCACCCATCTCACCTGGCACGAGTTTTTCACAGCAGTCCATCTAATGTTATTCATGTCACAAGAAGAATTCAGCAGTTGTATGGGCACTTTCAAAGATCCACATTGGGTTATGGTTACCAGATTTATGTTTGGTATTTGTAACTCCACTTCATATGAAGATCTAAAAGTGATTTTCCCAGCTTCGATGATTAAAGATTACAAGGAGAAGAAGAATATTCTCAAGTCTTTAATTTCACTTGAAGTTAAAAATGTGAGCAGATTGTCAGGTTGGGTGCATGAAGCCAACGATGCAGAAATATCACAAAGGTTTCAAGAGTGCATGCCACAGCTTATAGAGTTGAATGCTCCTAGTTATCCAACAGAAGTCTCTGATGTTGTGTTCGCATTTAACACCTTCACAACTCCTCACTACCTTAACCTCAATATGAAAGGTTTGGATGAAGCTTTAGCTGAAACTTTGCTGCGAGGATTTCATGGAAGTCAAGTAAAGGTAAAAACATTTTTCTATACAAGAAAGCAAAACTCTAATGAATGAGCATGTATTATAATTAGCATAATTTTGATTTAACTAACCCTTTTACTACTACGGTCGACTAAGGATGATCAAAACACACCCTGTGCAACCAACAATGGTTTCCTGTCGCCATTTGTGACTGCAGGTAGCAGTAGGTAAAGTGATAAAGATATACTACCTAATAAGTACAAACCAGTGCCCGACTGATAGAGATACACATTACAGAATTTCAAATCAGTGAGATTCGAATCTAATTACGGGATTCGGTATTCTGTTTAATGACGTCATCTCTTAATGTACTTTAACAATTTTACAAAGGTAAAAATTTTGAAAAAATAAATCTTGTATTTGTGGGGCTTTCGAGAAAAAGTTTCGCAACGTCTTTCCAAAGGTTGTTATACGTTTCGGTTCCATACGTAGTTACGAATTAGGCGTTTTCGCACCATCGTTCTGCGGGGATTGGGGCTCTCTATTTCCGCAGAAGAAGTCGGGATATCCGATGTTAATGCATAACGTATGGTGCGAAAACGCCAAATGCGAAAAATTCGGCAACCTATCATTATGAAGCAAAAATCACCCAATGGTACAATTTTTGATCATTTTATATGATTCAACAAGGCCACTATTGGAGGGCCAATACACTGATGTATGTGGGTAAAATTATTTTTCCCTATAAATATAAAAATAGATTCGAAATAAAGTATTCTAGGATATCCTAGAATACCTAACTATTCTGTAATGTGCATCCCTGCCGGCTGATATTAATTTTTTCACAGATACCGTTATTTTATAGTTGTACAGTTGTACTGATATTCAACACTATAGCAAACATATGAAATGACAAGTATTGATCAAAACAAGAGATCACACATCTAATGCGTGAGCACGGTATAAACTAATTAGCATAGTAATAATTAACCCTATTACTACAATGGTCGACTTAGATCGATCAAAAAGAAATCAAAAGTAACCAACAAAGCGGGTTTTAGTCGCCATTGGTGACTGTGGAGCAGTAGATATAATGAATTTAATTGGTGTATTATAACTCATTAAACTGTATAAGGATTAAAAGTTTGGTAAAGAATATGTGTAAATACGCTTTGTACAACTCCTGTACCATGCGTTGACATGTAAACTTACACTAGTTAACCTTGTCGTCGCTTAAAAACGTTTGTTTTTGTGAATTTGGATAAACTGTAATCACGCAGTATTATAGTTAATGTTAGAAGTTAATATTATTCATATTGTGGCGGCTGCATAATGATTTATTGCGAGCGGTAAACTAAAAGAGCAAAGAAAAACGAGAGACGCAGTTTTTATACGAAATATAACGATAGAAAAAAGGCACTTGTCTACGCTTCGGTGCACACACGCTAATTGTGCGGTTTTAAATCTGAAAATTTAGTCCAAAAATTATAAATATATATTATGATTTGATTTCAATCAAGAGATTAAAGAAAAATGCCAGAATTGAAAATTAGGATAAGTGCGGAAAACAAGAGATCACATAGATCTAATGCATGAGCATGGTATTAATTAATCCTATCACTACAGTTAGGGATGCACATTACAGAATTTCGAATTCGTGAGATTCGAATCCTTTTGTATTCGAATCTATTTACGAGATTCGGTATTCTATTTAATGACGTCATTACACGTCATCTCATATACTATATTAACAATTTTTGAAAGTTATTAATTTTGAAAAAAAATATTTTTGTGTTTGTGGGACTTTCGAGAGTAAACGTTTCGTAACGTCTTTTCATAGCCTGCTATACGTTTCATGACACAAAAACTACCCAATAGTACAATTTTTGATCATTTTACAACTCAAGATCCAACAAGGCTGTTATGAAAGGGTCAATAAACTGACTTTTGTGGGTAACATTTTTTTTCTCCTATAAATATAAAAATAGATTCGAAATAAAGTATTCTAGGATATCCTAGAATACCTAATTATTCTGTAATGTGCATCCCTAACTACAGTGGTCGACTGAGATCGATCAAAACAAATCAAAAGTAACCAACAAAGCAGGTTTTAGTCGCCATTGGTGGCTGTGGGGCAGTAAATAGAATTTTATTCGTGTATTATAACTAATTAAACTTAAGACGTACAAGGATTGAAAGTTTGGTAAAGAATATGTGTAAATATGCTTTGTACAACTCCTGCACCATATGTTGACATGTAAACTTACACTATAGTTAAACTTGTCATCACTTAAAGACGTTCGTTTTTTGTGAATTTGGATAAACCGTAATCACGCAGTATTATAGGTAATGTTAGAAGTTAATATTATTCATATTGTGGCGGCTGCATAATGATTTATTGCGAGCGGTAAACTAAAAGAGCGAAGAAACGAGAGACGCGGTGTTTATACCGAAGATAACTATAGGAAAAAGGCACGCGTCTACGCTTCGGTGCACACACGCTAATTGTGCGGTTTTAAATCTGAAAATTTAGTCTAAAAGTTATAAATATATAATACGATTTGATTTCAATCAAGAGATTAAAGAAAAATGCTAGAATTGAGAATTAGGATAAGTGCGGAAAAAATCGCCCTATCAGCAACAACAACAACAAAGCTAAGAACAACTGTTCGACGAAAAAGGATCTATATGACCACTACCGTGCTCAACAAGAGATCACAGATCTAATGAATGAACACGTTTTAAACTAATTAGCATAAGATAGTAGAGTCGGGGAAGATGGGACACCTGTAACACATATTATCTTGTTTTAAACAATTAACAATGGTCTGTGGAAGTCGTGAAGATACGGTTTTATAAGTTATTAAATGTTCTTTATTTACTACCAAATGAAAAGAGAAAACAAAATGAAAAGGTGTCCCATCTACCCTCACCCTGCTATATTAGTTAATCTTTTTACTACAACGGTCGACTGGGCTCGATCAAAAACAAATCTGAAGTAACCAACAAAACGGGTTCTAGTCGCCATTGGTGACTGTGGAGCAGAATGTATTTATATATGTATTATAACCAATGAAACTTATGACGTATGAGGATTGAGTGATTGGTAAAGAATATACCATGTGTTTATTGTAAACTTACACTAGTTAACGTATGTTAAATTCAGTCTAAAAATTATAAATATATATTACGATTTGATTTCAATCAAGAGATTAAAGAAAAATGCTAGAATTAAGAATTAGGAAAAGTGCGGAAAATAATCGCCCTATCAGCAACAACAACAACAACAACAACAACAACAAAGCCAAGAAAAACTGTTCAACGAAAAAGGATGTATATGACCACTAACTTGTTCAACAACTGTTCGACGAAAAAGGATCTATATATATGACCACTACCATGCTAAAAAATTAATACCTGTTAACCTGTATTTAAAATATTGCAAGTTGTAATAGTAAAAAATGGTTGTTCTGCATGTAGGTATAACCTCATAGGTGGTGCTTATGTAGTAAACTCCCGCCCGTGAAGTTTCAATTTTGACGCAATTTAAGGCTAAAATATGACTCCTGTCGCTTCGAACTATTTATGATGTTTCTACTTTAGATCAAAGAATTAATTATCGAAGTGTGGATGACAGATTCAATGACACAAGCCCTTCTTCCTCATCTTGATGTGATGGATAAGCTTGACTTGGATGAGGAAACACTTTCTGCACAAAATCGTATCATCTTACATGAAGCTGTTGAACGACTAACAAACCCACAAGTTAGTGTGTTTAATTTTGATCTTAGAAGTGGAATGTTATTTAATCGATCAAAGTCCGACTGCCGCGATGATTTCCACGTGTAACACACACGTAACTGTCACAGGGCTAAACATTTGACGGTAAAAATAAAGTTTTGCTACTGAGTTATTCTAATAAATATGACATAGTGTCATTTATACTACGCGCGACAAACTGTGTCCAGGCAACATTGAAATTATTAACAGAAGAAAGCAAACCTAGTAGAGTATTCCTTGGTTTGGTTTAATTAAACTATACAACTAATCGGCGATTACCAACTCCAAAAACTCACACGTTGAAGTAAATAAATTCCGAATCGATACGCTGGTGTCGTGATATAGGCTATTCGTTCCGATTGATATATTTGTACCGGGCGGTATTGCGCATGCGCTGAGACGCTACTGCGCATGCGCAGTCAAATACAATACGAGCTCTAATAAATACGTACCGACTGAAAACAGTTCCGGAAAATACTACTTAATTTATTTTTTTGAAATTATTATTTTTTCGATGGGAATAACATGCTAGTGACCTACATAGATGTAAGCTATATTTTCGCGAAAATATTCGAAAATTTAATAATAATATGATTCTAAGTTATGATCATACTTTTTTATATTTAACACCCATCCCGCACTTTTTTTAACAAAATAATGTTTCATTTTTTAGGTATTACGTTACGCTATAACATATTCAAAGCTGGATCGGTATAAAATTCTATAAATATGTTTTATGACGAATACTCATATTTATAGTTAATATTTTATCGTAAATTAAAATTTTTATTTTAGAATCCGTACATAGGCGTCGATTTTTTCACGTTGTAAACCAATCTTAGGGGGGCGAAATAAATGTCAGTGTATGCTTAACTACGACGCACGTGAAGGTTAAACTACGACGCTTGGAAGACTAAACTACGACGCACGTGAAGCCTAAAACACGACAAACGTGAAGGTTAAACTACGATGCACGTGAAGGCTAAACTACGACGCACGTGGAGGCAAAACTACGACGCACGTGAAGGCTACGAGGCACGTGAAGGCTAAACTACGACGCACGTGAAACTACGAGGCACGTGAAGCCTAAAACACGACACACGTGAAGGTTAAACTACGATGCACGTGAAAGCTAAACTACGACGCACGTGAAAGCTAAACTACGACACACGTGAAGGCTAAACTACGACACACGTGAAGGCTAAACTACGACGAACATGAAGGCTAAACTACGACGCACGTGAAGGCAAAACTACGACGCACGTGAAGGCTAAACTACGATGCACGTAAAGGCTAAACTACGATGCACGTAAAGGCTAAACTACGACGCACGTGGAGGCAAAACTACGACGCACGTGAAGGCTAAACTACGACGCACGTGAAGGCTAAACTACGATGCACGTAAAGGCTAAAAGACGACGCACGTGAAGGCTAAAACACGACGCACGTGGAGGCTAAACTACGACACACGTGAAGGTTAAACACGACGCACGTGAAGGGTAAACTATAACACAAGTGAAGGCTGAAATACGACGCACGTGAAGGCTAGAACACGACATACGTAAAGACTAAACTACAACACACGTGAAGGCTAAACTACGAGGTACGTAAAGGCTAAATTCCTATGCACGTGAAGGCTAAACTACAAAAGGTTTACCTCAAAAACGCAAACATTTAGCCTGATTTTAAACCTCCTAAACGTGTAAATGCCTATTATGACGCAAGCAATCAACGTGTGAATTACTATTATTTCGCATTCAATTGCCAGGTCAAACAATTGCTATTATGATGCACCCCACCACACACGTGAGGGCTAAACTACGACAAGGCTAAAACGCGACACACGTGAAGGCTAAACTACAACACAAGTGAAGGCTAAAACACGACACACGTGAAGGCTAAACTACGACACACGTGAAGGTTAAACACGACGCACGTATAGGCTAAACTACGACGCACGCGAAGGCTAAACTATAACACACGTGAAGGCTAAACTACAACACACGTGAAGGCTAAAACACGACACACGTGAAGGCTAAACTACAACACACGCGAAGGCTAAACAAGACGCACGTGAAGGCTAAACAAGACGCACGTGAAGGCTAAACAAGACGAACATGAAGACTAAAATACGACGCACGTAAGGACTAAACTAGGAGGCGTGAAGGCTAAATTCCGACGCAAAGGCTAAATTCCTATGCACGTGAAGGCTAAACTACAAAAGGTTTACACATTAAGGTTTACTTAAAAAATGCAAACATTCAGCCTGTTTTTAAACCTCCTACAAGCTACATGATAAACGTGTAAATGCCTATTATGACGCAAACAATCAACGTGTGAATTGCTATTATTTCGCAATCAATTGCCAGGTCAAACAATTGCTATTATGATGCAATAAATCCACGTGTGAATCCCTGTCACGTAACAAACAGTCTACCGTCTAGCAATAAAAACATGGTAAATATATGGCTAAAGTACGACGCAAACGTAAACCGAACGGTTATTTTATTTCGCTTTTGCATTGATCGTGATAATGCGTTGTTACGCAATAATACATGTACCGTAAACCAGGGGGCGCGCCCCCCGGCCCCCCCGGGAATCGACGCCAGTGAATCCGTACTTGGCTAATCTAAATACTACAATTGTCCGGCGCCGTGGCAAAGTGGTTAGCGCGCCTGCCTCCAACCCGGAAGTAATGGGTTCAAGACTCGTCGCTGCTACCATTGTGAGCGTATGTGTCATCTATAATGTTTACATAAAACAAACTTCATTGGCATTCATGATACCCAATATATCTGGTTTTATATTATCTGATACTCTAGTTTTAATTGCTCCAACCATTTAGGGTTTGACAGTGAATGACATCAATGGTGATCGATGGTCAAAGTATTGGAGATTGTATGAACGTCAACCAGATGATGATGTAATGCAAATCTTACAACTTCCACCTGGAAAAGTAAGAACCATGAAAATATTCAGTTAGATTATCAAACATGTGTTTATCATCAAATAAAGGTAGAACAATCAGTGTTTGATGACATCATAAGTGTAACTGTGACATAAACATAATATAATAGCAAGCTTAGAATAAGTTGTAAAGAATTAAGAAAGAGCTTCCATTATCATCATTATGTAATCACAATGGGTTCCTTTGTTACATGGGACAGAATATTGTTTGGATTTAGAAATTCCTGATAAATGATGTTTCTACTTTAGATCAAAGAATTAGATATCAAAAGTGTGCGGATGACAGATTCAACGACACAAGCCCTTCTTCCTCATCTTGATGTGATGGATAAGCTTGACTTGGATGAGGAAACACTTTCTGCACAAAATCGTATCATCTTACATGAAGCTGTTGAACGACTAACAAACCCACAAGTTAGTGTGTTTAATTTTGATCTTAGAAGTGGAATGTTATTTAATCGATCAAAGTCTGACTGCCGCGACGATTTCCACGTGTAACACACACGTAGGTGTCACAGGACTAAACATTTGACGGTAAAAATAAAGTTTTGCTACTGAGTTATTCTAATAAATATAACATAGTGTCATTTATACTACGCGCGACAAACTGTGTCCAGGCAACATTGAAATTATTAACAGAAGAAAGCAAACCTAGTAGAGTATTCCTTGGTTTGGTTTAATTAAACTATACAACTAATCGGCGATTACCAACTCCAAAAACTCACACGTTGAAGTAAATAAATTCCGAATCGATACGCTGGTGTCGTGATATAGGCTATTCGTTCCGATTGATATATTTGTACCGGGCGGTATTGCGCATGCGCTGAGACGCTACTGCGCATGCGCAGTCAAGTACAATTGTAACAATCCTAGTAATCATTGTTGAGCCCGTGGGTGATTGCCCGCGCCTAATTAAGTACGGCGTCTCTTGCCGCATTCTCGGCACGCGATCACGTGGTGTTAGCCACGTAACACCACGTGTCGGCTGCCCGGTTAGCCAGATTAAACAGTGGGCACTCTCTTGATTGTGATTGTACTGGCCGGACGTATTTGCTGCTATACTGTGTGTGTACCTGATTTTATACGAACCGAATAAATAAGTAACACAATACGAGCTCTAATAAATACGTACCGACTGAAAACAGTTCCGGAAAATACTACTTAATTTATTTTTTTGAAATTATTATTTTTTCGATGGGAATAACATGCTAGTAACCTACATAGATGTAAGCTATATTTTCGCGAAAATATTTGAAAATTTAATAATAATATGATTCTAAGTTATGATCATACTTTTTTATATTTAACACCCATCCCGCACTTTTTTTAACAAAATAATGTTTCATTTTTTTGGTATTACGTTAAGCTATAACATATTCAAAGCTGGATCGGTATAAAATTCTATAAATATGTTTTATGACGAATACTCATATTTATAGTTAATATTTTATCGTAAATTAAAATTTTATTTTAGAATCCGTACTTGGCTAATCTAAATACTACAATTGTCCGGCGTCGTGGCAAAGTGGTTAGCGCGCCTGCCTCCAACCCGGAAGTAATGGGTTCAAGGCTCGTCGCTGCTACCATTGTGAGCGTATGTGTCATCTATAATGTTTACATAAAACAAACTTCATTGGCACTCATGATACCCAATATATCTGGTTTTATAATATCTGACACTCTAGTTTTAATTGCTCCAACTATTTAGGGTTTGACAGTGAATCGCATCAATGGTGTTCGATGGTCAAAGTATTGGGAATTGGATGAAGATCAACCAGATGATGATGTAATGCAAATCTTACAACTTCCACCTGGAAAAGTAAGAACCATGAAAATATTCAGTTAGATTATCAAACATGTGTTTATCATCAAATAAAGGTAGAACAATCAGTGTTTGATGACATCATAAGTGTAACTGTGACATAAATATAATATAATAGCAAGCTTAGAATAAGTTGTAAAGAATTAAGAAAGAACTTCCATTGTCATCATTATGTAATCACAATGGGTTCCTTTGTTACATGGGACAGAATATTGTTTGGATTTAGAAATTCCTGATAAATGATGTTTCTACTTTAGATCAAAGTATTAGATATCAGATATGTGCGGATGACAGATTCAACGACACAAGCCCTTCTTCCTCATCTTGATGTGATGGATAAGCTTGACTTGGATGAGGAAACACTTTCTGCACAAAATCGTATCATCTTACATGAAGCTGTTGAACGACTAACAAACCCACAAGTTAGTGTGTTTAATTTTCATCTTAGAAGTGGAATGTTATTTAATCTCGCTCCTATCTAATCAACTTATTCTTACTTGACTACTGTATGCACTACAATTAATGTTATGAGTCGTGATGTACCGAGGTTCGGTTTACCAAATTTATTCAGCTGAATTTAGCGATTTTGGATTCAGTTTTGGCCAAATCATGCATACTGATTCTGTAAACTACGTAATATTTTAAAGACAATATAAATACGAATTTTTTTAACGGTAATGAACTTTTGAGTTCTTGTGTTAGCTGCTTGCCTGTGACGCAATAAAACAAATTTGTAATTAATTCAAACTTGTCAGTTGCCGTTGTGCTTTTTTCCCACCGATTTACCGTCCTTGTTCAGAAATACGAGCATTATTTGGAAGCTAATGTTTCTTGAATCTTAAAGTCATTAAACAACATCATTTATGTGCATAGGCGCCTAACGCAGTCAGACAGGTAAGGCAAATGCCTAACCTGAAATTTGGCACATTGCCTATTAATTGCTTCATAATAAGATATTCAAACGCAAACGATTTACGTGTTTCATAAAGTTAAACCATTATGCGTCCACGATTGAAGCTCTAGTGTTTACAGATTAGCTTCTGGCCAAATTACGTAACTTTTAATGCCAGTTAAACATACACTCACCAACGTAACTGTTACATCACAAGCTGTATTGTGATGTCATCCATTATCGCAAGGTAAAAAATACCAACTTGCGGAGATACACTATGTCACAAACGGCATTGTGATGCAATCCATTATCGTAACCTACGTATTGCCTAATCCCAACCTAGGATGTTACATTACCTCACAATCGCCATTGTGATAGAAATAAAGATGGAGGATATTGCGTGTGCCTGTGTCGCAAAAAAATCGTTCCCCGAAAAAATCGTTCTCATTTTACAAACTGCGCATGCGCATGAAGTGGTGGTCACGTGATTGCCATTTTTCACAACATCGATGAAATATTTATTCCGCTTGCAAGATACACTTCATTTCATATGTGCAAAATGTTGTCAGGAATACCTATATTTATGTTTTTTCGTTGTTAACCTATTGAGTGTCATGGTATTCTCGCACTGCGGTAGATGTGAGATTTAGTTGGAGGTATAGGCACATATTTCAGATTTTACGAGTGGTCTTTCTCATATGTGGTATAAGTCAGTAAGCTTTTTATTAGACCAAAACACTTATATTCCACGCCCGAACCTTACAATTAAACCCAAAATCCAATCCAGGCACAACCAAACCAATAAACAAACTACTGAACCAACTGTTAACAAATTGAAAAGAAAATTGATGATTAATTAACAGTATTTACAGTCATATAAATAAATGCTGCCAAATTTTACTTTGGTAATATAAACGTCACAATAAGAATTCAAACTTACGCAACAAAAGGTTTTTATGTTGTCATCAACTTTATTAATATTAAGCACATTTTACATGTACAGTCAGTCCCGTAGTTTATACACAATATGTTTCATAAGAGATAAAAGTATAATAAAAATAAAGATATAAAAATTCCATATAGTTGTATCAACGGTACACATATGTGTACCGTTGGTTGTATATACAACGGCGTATTTAGTTGAAGTGGAACTGTTTTCACGAATGTCGTCATCGAGGGTCAAAGGTCAAAACGATTTTTGCGGGGGAACGATTTTTTTCTGACACCTGCACCTGCAAGTTTGCGATCTTTCAATACTTTACAACCGCTACTACTGTGTGTATACGTTCAACGTGCTGCGTAACGAGTAATACGAAAGTTAAACCGTAACCAGTGCGTAATGTGCGAGTGCGGCAATTACCTTATTAGCTTACATATGATGTAATAAGTAGTTGACATTTGTAACTATGAGTTTGCCTTACCTAGACAATCAAAACTTAGGCGCCTATGGTTATGTGACAACACTTTATTGCGAACTTTTAACTAGGGATGTGCCGAGCCAAGATAGTAAGACATGCACCTCCAACTTCATTTGTCACAAAGTGGCATCTATAATGTTTATATAAAAACAAACTTCATTGGCACTCATAATACCCAATATATCTGGTTTTATATTATCTGACACTCTAGTTTTAATTGCTCCAACCATTTAGGGTTTGACAGTGAATGACATTCGTGGTGATCGCTGGTCAAAGTATTGGGGATTGTATGACGATCAACCAGATGATGATGTAATGCAAATCTTACATCTTCCACCTGGAAAAGTAAGAACCATGAAAATATTCAGTTAGATTATTAAACATGTGTTTATCATCAAATAAAGGTAGAACAATCAGTGTTTGATGACATCATAAGTGTAACTGTGACATAAATATAATATAATAGCAAGCTTAGAATAAGTTGTAAAGAATTAAGAAAGAGCTTCCATTATCATCATTATGTAATCACAATGGGTTCCTTTGTTACATGGGACAGAATATTGTTTGGATTTATAAATTCCTGATAAATGATGTTTCTACTTTAGATCAAAGAATTAGATATCAAAAGTTTGCGGACGACAGATTCAAGGACACAAGCCCTTCTTCCTCATCTTGATGTGATGGATAAGCTTCGTTTGAAATCTTGGTCCGATGACATGAACCTGAACCCCTACATGGAAGATATATCCAAGAAAATAATGGATCGGCAAAACAAAGTATAAATAATGATTGAATAGTTTTAATATATAGTACAGTGGGGGAAGATGGGACACTTCAGTACATACTGGCCAATATTTCCAAAATCAAAATAGATGGCGGTTTTTGGGTAATACAACGAATTAGAACTATCATTCCTTTATTAATTGACAACAATTCAAAAAATATATAATAAAACACACAAGGAGTTATTTAGCGATCCGCACAACAGGTGTAATTTTACAAATTCGAAAACACGCAGGGTAAGACCGGACAGTTTAAAATCATTGTTAATTTTGATTAATAAGTGAATTTATTATTAGGAATATACGTAAATAACACGAAATAATACTGTACGCCTTGAAAATCAAGTTTAAACATTCTTTTTCTTGCCCTACTGCTATAGTTTTTAACATGTTACCTACATTATATATTGTATGACAATTGGTATTGTTTGAACGACAATGGGTATTGTTCGAACATCAATTGATTATTATTGTATCTTACAAATGCATATGAACTTGTAACATCAGAAAATTGATAATAACTATTAATAAAGTTTACATTTTTGCTACAAATAGAGTGTTGCTACACTATTTTTTGCGCAAGCCACTTCTCATAAATTATCTCCAAGTGAAAATGACTGAATTTCGAATATATTTTCAAAATATTATATTGTTATTATATCAGTATCTTATATTCAAACCCCTGGTGTATAAATTATTGAATTAAATGCAAACCTTTCAAAGTTTGGTAAATAAAACATACAAAACTACAATGTGGGGAAAGATGAGACTCCAAATTGGAATATTTTTATATTACTTGTAGTTAACCTATCGAATTTAACAGGCTGTGATAGTTTCTTTGCCATGTAAAGTTTTTATATATAACTTTAAAACAATATTTTTTTGTTGTTTTATCAGAAATTAAAGTCATATTGACCCCTGTCTATTTTCCTCATGTTTATATCTCAGTTTTTTCACAAAACTAAAACTAGTTTTATGAGACAAAATCAAATTGTGCGAAATATTAAAGTTTTTTTAAGAAGCTATGAAACTAGTTTAATCGTTCACACTCGCAAACTACAAGGTGTCATCGGCTTTACTATGATTTAGCAAGCATTCAAAGTTAGCACCTTACTATTTCGCATTCTTTACCTGTTCATTCTATTTAACATATTTTTAATATTTAAAAACAATAGTCAGCTTTGACGCGCGTTTTATAAAGTCGTGATATTACTGTCGAATAATTCTGTAACCTTATTTTTCTGATTATCATTAAATGGGGGTCCGTAAAAAGAAAATTAAAAAATAGTCTTGTCTGACAAAATGTCCTATCTTCCCCCACCCTACTATATTTCATATTATTATCTGTCATTATAGATACAGGTTGATATAGATGCAACACTGGATGAAAATGCTACACACTGGTTAGCCCGGTGTCTTTCTAATGTGAGTGACTTAACAATAATTGAGTGGAAATTTTCTGCACAAAATCGTATCATTTTACATGAAGCTGTTGAACGACTAACAAACCCACAAGTTAGTGTGTTTAATTTTCATCTTAGAAGTGGAATGTTATTTAATCTCGCTCCTATCTAATCAACTTATTCTTACTTGGCTACTGTATGCACTGCAATTAATGTTATGAGTCGTGATGTACCGAGGTTCGGTTTACCAAATTTATTCAGCAGAATTTAGCGATTTTGGATTCAGTTTTGGCCAAATCATGCATACTGATTCTGTAAACTACGTAATATTTTAAAGACAATATAAATAAAAAAATGTTTACGGGAATGAATTATTGAGTTAGCTGCTTGCCTGAGTCGCAGTAAAACAAATTTGTAATTAATTCAAACTTGTCAGTTGCCGTTGTGCTTTTTTCCCACCGATTTACCGTCCTTGTTCAGAAATACGAGCATTAATCAAAAGCTAATGTTTCTTGAATCTCAAATTCACTAAACGACATCATTTATGTGACAACACTTTATTGCAGACTTTCAACTAAAACTTTTTGCAGAAATTTTTCGGCAAGATTGGCCGAATATTAGGTTTCGGCTGAAACTTTTTTAGAGCAGTTCAGTAGCCTACATCACTAGTTTAGTTATATGACTAGAGCAAGGCCAATATTGCTCGGCGCCATGGCAAGCGGTTAGCATGTCTGCCTCTAACCCACGGTTAATGGGTTCAAGGCTCGTCCCTGCTACCATTGTATGTGTCCTTGGGCAAACACTAAATAGCAATTGCTCCAACCCAGTGGTCACTAATGGGTTGTCCAAGTTATCAGCCATAGGTGAAAAAAAATAATAATAATCACCCACAAAGTAATATGCATGGTAGCTGGTAAGCTGTCAAGGGGTGTTTGGAACCATGTGTTAAAACGACTGTCATTTACCAGCCTGCGAGGATAAAAGTTACATTCATTCCTTTATTCATGTTGACGCAGACGCATAAGTGACCTAAAGTAACCTCGAGGTTACACGCTCCTGACAAACATGACATGCGGTGAACGCATGATCAGATGCTTTGACTTTGACCAAGTTTAATACATTACATTGTTACGATTGGTTAAATTAGGTAAATAAGAACAAGTTTACGTTTATGAACAAGTTATCTGTAAATCACCAAAAATATTCGGTCATGCTGTCGGTTTGACATAAATAGTTTTACATTGAAGTATGACATCATAGTAAGACATGCACCTCCAACTTCATTTGTCACAAAGTCCCATCTATAATGTTTACATAAAAACAAACTTCATTGGCACTCATGATACCCAATATATCTGATTTTATATTATCTAACACTCTAGTTTTAATTGTTCCAACTACTTAGGGTTTGACAGTGAATGACATCAATGGTGATCGATGGTCAAAGTATTGGGAATTGTATAAACATCAACCAGATGATGTAATGCAAATCTTACAACTTTCACCTGGAAAAGTAAGAACCATGAAAATATTCAGTTAGATTATTAAACATGTTTTAATCATCAAATAAAGGTAGAACAATCAGTGTTTGATGACATCATAAGTGTAACTGTGACATAAATATAATATAATAGCAAGCTTAGAATAAGTTGTAAAGAATTAAGAAAGAACTTCCATTATCATCATTATGTAATCACAATGGGTTCCTTTGTTACATGGGACAGAATATTGTTTGGATTTAGAAATTCCTGATAAATGATGTTTCTACTTTAGATCAAAGTATTAGATATCAGATATGTGCGGATGACAGATTCAACGACACAAGCCCTTCTTCCTCATCTTGATGTGATGGATAAGCTTGACTTGGATGAGGAAACACTTTCTGCACAAAATCGTATCATCTTACATGAAGCTGTTGAACGACTAACAAACCCACAAGTTAGTGTGTTTAATTTTCATCTTAGAAGTGGAATGTTATTTAATCTCGCTCCTATCTAATCAACTTATTCTTACTTGACTACTGTATGCACTACAATTAATGTTATGAGTCGTGATGTACCGAGGTTCGTTTTACCAAATTTATTTAGCTGAATTTAGCGATTTTGGATTCAGTTTTGGCCAAATCATGCATACTGATTCTGTAAACTACGTAATATTTGTAAAGACAATATAAATACGAATTTTTTTAACGGTAATGAATTTTTGAGTTCTTGTGTTAGCTGCTTGCCTGTGACGCAATAAAACAAATTTGTAATTAATTCAAACTTGTCAGTTGCCGTTGTGCTTTTTTCCCACCGATTTACCGTCCTTGTTCAGAAATACGAGCATTATTTGGAAGCTAATGTTTCTTGAATCTCAAATTCACTAAACGACATCAGTTATGTCACTATGTGACAACACTTTATTGCGAACTTTTAACTAGGGATGTGCCGAGCCAAGATAGTAAGACATGCACCTCCAACTTCATTTGTCACAAAGTGGCATCTATAATGTTTACATAAAAAACAAACTTTATTGGCATTCATGATACCCAATATATCTGGTTTTATATTATCTGACACCCTAGTTTTAATTGCTCCAACCATTTAGGGTTTGACAGTGAATGACATCAATGGTGATCAATGGTCAAAGTATTGGGGATTGTATGAACGTCAACCAGATGATGTAATGCAAATCTTACAACTTCCACCTGGAAAAGTAAGAACCATGAAAATATTTAGTTAGATTATCAAATATGTGTTTATCATCAAATAAAGGTAGAACAATCAGTGTTTGATGACATCATAAGTGTAACTGTGACATAAACATAATATAATAGCAAGCTTAGAATAAGTTGTAAAGAATTAAGAAAGAACTTCCATTATCATCATTATGTAATCACAATGGGTTCCTTTGTTACATGGGACAGAATATTGTTCGGATTTATAAATTCCTGATAAATGATGTTTCTACTTTAGATCAAAGAAATAAATATCCATGGTGTGCGGATGAAAGATTCAACGACACAAGCCCTTCTTCCTCATCTTGATGTGATGGATAAGCTTGACTTGGTATCTTGGTCCAATTACAGTAACCTGAACCCCTACATGGAAGATATATCCGGGAAAATAATGGATCGGCAAAACAAAGTATAAATAATGATTGTAAAGTTTTAATTTGTTTCATAATATTATCTGTCATCATAGATACAGCTTGGTATAGATGCAACACTGGATAAGAAAGCTACACACTGGTTAGCCCGGTGTCTTTCTAATGTGAGTGACTTAACAATAAATGAGGAGGAACTTTCTGCACAAAATCGTATCATCTTACATGAAGCTGTTGAACGACTAACAAACCCACAAGTTAGTTTGTGTAATTTTCATCTTAGAAGTGGAATGTTATTCAATCTCGCTCCTATCTAATCAACTTATTCTTACTTGGTATAGTGTGCTACTTTGGTTACCAAACCATCATTTAAATTACGTGGACAAGTTCACTGTGCCACAGAAAGTAAAACTGTCTGCGCATCTGTGTGGCCTATTGTGGATAGGGTAAATGCATTTGTGGTTTTGTATTTATTCCTTGGGAACTTTGGGTTATTTTGTCACTACAATTTTTTTTCATTTATAAGCAGACTCGATTCTATCAAATTTCCCGATGAGCGTATTCTGTAGTTTGGTTTATAGACCTTATTGTAGTCTGTTGTGACGCAA